>NW_024743900.1:0-12143 GCF_018991925.1 Homarus americanus | reverse complement strand
TCTCCTCCTCAGTTACATATATTCCTAGTTACCTACTCTCCCCAGTTACCTATACTCCCCAGTTACCTGCCTCCCCAGTTACCTGTACTCCTCAGTTACCAATACTCCCCAGTTACCTATACTCCCAGTTACCTATACTCCCCAGTTACCTACTCTCCCCAGTTATCCTATACTCTCAGGCATCTACTCCCCAGTTACCTATACTCCCCAGTTACCTACTCTCAGGCATCTATACTTTCCAGTTACCTATACTCTTCCGGGCATCTTTACTCCCCAGTTACCTATACTCCCAGTTACCTATACTCCCAGTTACCTATACTTCATTACCTCTCCTCCTCAGTTACATATATTCCTTGTTACTTATACTCCCCAGTTACCTAAACTCCCCAGTTACCTGCACTCCCAGTTACCGCTCCCCAGTTACCTATATCCAGTTACCTATACTCCCCAGTTACCTATACTCCCAGTTATCTATACTCTCCAGGCATCTACTCCCCAGTTACCTATACTCCCCAGTTACCTATACTCTTCAGGCATCTATACTTTCCAGTTACCTATACTCTTCGGGCATCTTTACTCCCCAGTTTACACCTGCCTACAGTTACTATACTCCCAGTTACCTATACTTCCATTACCTCTCCTCCTCAGTTACATATATTCCCTTCATTACTTATACTCCCCAGTTACCTAAACTCCCCAGTTACCTATACTCCCAGTTACCTATACTCCTCCAGTTACGCCACTTCCCCAGTTACCTATACTCCTCAGTTACCAATACTCGCCAGTTACCTACTTCCCAGTTACCTATACTCCCCAGTTACCTATACTCCCCAGTTACCTATACTCCCCAGTTACCTATACTCCCCAGTTACCTATACTCCCATTACCTATACTCCCCAGTTACCTCTCCTCCTCAGTTACATATATTCCCTAGTTACCTATACTCCCCAGTTACCTATACTCCCCAGTTACCTGTACTCCCCAGTTACCTGTACTCCTCAGTTACCAATACTCCCAAATTTTCTCTCCCAGTTACCTATACTCCCCAGTTACCTATACTCCCCAGTTACCTGTACTCCCCAGTTACCTGTACTCCCCAGTTACCTATACTCCTCAGTTACCTATACTCTGATTACCTATACTCCCCAGTTACCTGTGCCCTCAGTGCCTATATACAGTTACCTATACCCCTAGTTACCATCCTCCCCAGTTGCCTATACTCCCCAGTTACCTATACTCCTAGTTACCAATACTCTCGTTTAACAATGCTCCCCAGTTACCTATACTCCCCAGTTACCTGTACTCCCCAGTTACCTATATCCAGTTACCAATACTCCCCAAGTTACCTTACTCCCCAGTTACCTATACTCCCCAGTTACCTGTATTCAAATTACCTATACTCCCTAGTTACTTATACTCCCCAGCTACCTATATCCAGTTACCTATATCCAGTTACCTATACTCCGGTTACCTATACTCCCTAGTTGCAATACTCCCCAGTTACCTATACTCCCAGTTGCCTATATTCCCCAGTTACCAATACTCCCAGTTACCTATACTCCCCAGTTACCTACTTCCTCCCCAGTTACCTCTACTCCTAGTGCACTTACTCCCCAGCTACTATATACAGTTACCTATATACTCACCAGTTACCTATATTCTTAGTTACCTATACTCCCCAGTTATCTATACTCCATTTACCTATACTCTCCAGTTACCTATACTCCCAAGTTACCTATATACAGTTACCTATATTCTAGTTACTATACTCCCCAGTTATCTATACTCCCTAGTTACCTACTCCCCAGTTACCTATACTCCCAGTTACCTATACTCTCTAGTCACCTCCCCAGTTACCTATACTCTCCAGTTACCTATACTCCCCAGTTACCTATACTCTCTAGTTACCTATACTCCCAAGTCACCTATACTCCCCAGTTACCTATACTCCCCAGTTACCTATACTCTCTAGTCACCTATACTCCCCAGTTACCTATATCCAGTTACCTATACTCTCTAGTTACCTATACTCCCCAAGTCACCTATACTCCCTAGTTACCTATACTCCCAAGTTACCTATACTCCCCAGTTACCTTTACTCCCCAGTTATCTATACTCCCTAGTTACCTATACTCTCCAGTTACCTATACTCCCCAGTTACCTATACTCTCCAGTTATCTATACTCCCCAGTTACCTATACTCTCCAGTTACCTATACTCCCCAGTTACCTATACTCCCCAGTTATCTATACTCTCTAGTTACCTATACTCCCTAGTTACCTAGACTCCCAAGTTACCTATACTCCCCAGTTACCTATACTCCGATTACCTATATACTCTAGTTACCTATACTCCTAGTTACCTCTACTCCCTAGTTACCTGTACTACCCAGATACCTACATTCCAAGTTATTATTACTTCCCAGTTACCTATGCTCCCCAGTTAACTATACTCCCCAGTTACCTATACTCCTTAGTTACCTATACTCCCCAGTTACCTATACTCCTTAGTTACCTATACTCCCTAGTTACTTATACTCCTTAGTTACCTATACTCCCTAGTTACCTATGCTCCCCAGTTACCTATACTCCCTAGTTACCTCTACTCCCCTGTTACCTGTACTACTCAGATACCTACATTCCAAGTTATTAATACTTCCCAGTTACCTATGCTCCCCAGTTAACTATATCCAGTTACCTATACTCCCTAGTTACCTATACTCCCCAGTTACCTATACTCCCCAGCTACCTATGCTTCCCAGTTACCTGTACTCTCCAGTTACATATACTCCCCAGTTACCTATACTCCTAGTTACCTCTACTCCCTGTTACATACTACCCAGATACCTACATTCCAAGTTATTAATACTTCCCAGTTACCTATATTCCCCAGTTACCTACCTCTAGTTACCTATACTCCCCAGTTACCTATACTCCCCAGTTACCTATACTCCCTAGTTACCTCTACTCCCCCGTTACCTGTACTACCGAGATACCTACATTCCAAGTTATTAATACTCCCCAGTTACCTATACTCCCCAGTTACCTATACTCCGATTACCTATTCTCCAGTTACCTATACTCCCCAGTTACCTATACTCCCCAGTTACCTATACTCCCCAGTTACCTATACTCCTAGTTACCTCTACTCCCCGTTACCTGTACTACCCAGATACCTACATTCCAAGTTATTAATACTCCCCAGTTATCTTTACTCCTAGTTACCTATACTGCCCTGTTACCTTTTATTCAGTTACATGTACTCCCCAGTTACCTATACTCCCCAGTTACCTATACTCCCTAGTTACCTATACTCCCCAGCGCCCTATAATGCTCAGTTATCTATATTCCTCAGTTACTTATATTCCCTTGTTACCCATACTCTCTACTTACCTCTACTACCCAGTTACCTATACTCCTCATTTTCCTATACTCCCCAGTTCCATATACTCCCCAATTACCTATATTCCCTTTTTACCCATACTTATAATAGCACCTTTGCTTTATATAAATATTTACCCAAATGAACAATCGTCAACTTTTTCACCAAGTAATTAAAAAAAATGATTCAGTTGTTTACGATTATTCACTGCTGAGCTTGTAAGTACCACAGAAGTCTGACGTAGGTCAGCTCCCACACCTAGGTCTTGTCGCTCTCAGCACCATAACTTAGTTGTTGACCTCTATCACATTTTGGTGGCAGCCAGAGAGATGAATACTCAAAACCAGTGAAGTATTCAGGAACAATAATTATTGATGAACTAAGTGAACCCAGTGACCTAAGTATCACAAGTGGCACTGTAAGTGAATCATCAACAAAAAAGCATTTTCAAGTAAAATAAGTGGACAGTGGTTATAAACACGTTCAAAACGTATACACAGAAACACAGTGGTAACAAAGATAATATAACGACTTGCAGATCTAGCAGTCAAATTACTAGCTCTCAGCTCATGGTCACCCGACTGGAGCAGACATCAGCTGAGCCGACCCGAGTGTTGTCTTAGTGTCCCAGCCAGCTAACACCCAGCTCCCGGTCAGACAACCAGTCAACCAGTCAGCCAGCACTACAACTCAGGAGTACGAGGGAGATTGTGCGCAAGACAAGTCAGCTTCCAGGTTGATCGCCTCAAGACAGGTCAGCCCCAGGTTGATCGCCTCAAGACAGGTCAGCCCCAGGTTGATCGCCGCAAGACAGGTCAGCCCCAGGTTGATCCCACCAAGACAGGTCAGCCCCCCAGATTGATCGCCACAAGACGTGTGACGTCATCCTTCCCAACGTAAGACGTCATCGAATTCTGACGTCATCGCCCGGCGTCGAAATCTACGGACTCTTCGGTCAGGTAGATCACAAACAATCATTATTTTACAGACTACACAAACACAAGTGAACTCCAAGAAGTCTTCACACGTAGTCAATATAAAATATAAACTATTTACACAAATGCTTAAAAGCAAAACTAAATAAATACATTTAGAAAGTAAGAGGACTTACAAAAATTATATATATTTTCTATACTTGTACATATTTTTTCATACTTTTTGATACTTTTTAATTTTTTTTTCTCTTCATTTCCAGAACTCTTTATAGATATGTTTGCATTACTCCTTGGTTGGGCAACATAGTGAGTCTTATGGTGTGAGTGAAGTGATAAATATTCCTATAAATGGACCGTCTTCCAAAATATTTGGGTATCAAACAGGAAATTAGTGACTCAGACAGTGATAGTCAGAAATTTTCAAATTCACAGGGGCTAGTGGCAACTGATAGTGAAGAGTTACCACAAATTAGCCAAACAGAGTTAACACCTACCGACTCTTTAGCTAGCTGTGAAAATTTAATAGATTCTCAGTTTGAAGATTTACACAGTAGATAACGAAGGTCAGGTAGCATTTACCTATTACCATTACCTGTTAATAACGCTAGTGCTTTAACACAACAAAAATAGTAACAGGTGGTTCTACTAACCCAGAACTTCATTGGTCTGTCAAACTGTAAAATTACTTCAAATATCAATAAGGTACAAAAATTTACTGCAGAGAATACAGATTATAATACCTTAACATTCTTGCCTAAGTGTGAAGATTTAATGAGAAACAATAATGTTACAAATGATGAGGATAAAATCTCATACGTCCTAAGCCTCGTCAAAACCGGTAGTTGGGCAGTTAGAATGATATATACTTCGGCCACTGATAAGGCAACAGATGGCTACCCAACGATTAGGATTTTCAGGATGGCAGAGCGTACACATAACAGTGTGTTTGCAAACGACGCACAAGACGCACAGGTTTTGTCGGACACACTAAGATAGCTCTAAAAATTACATGAGGTCCTCAAATTGGTTTGGTGAAGAAGAAAAAATGTCTAAAGAAAATTTCTACAATATCATTAAGTTTCAACAGTTTATCTTGGTGCTACATGAACCTACACACAAGACAGCCAGAAAGAAAGATTTTAAAGTAGGGACAGAGCTTGTAGACTACGTGGAGGAAATTGCTGAACCGGTGGGACATACTCCTATAACTCTGTCTGTAGCACCCGTCACCAGCTCTAAAGAACAACCACAAACTGTCACCGGAACCAAACCCAAAAAGATACCTTTCTGCTAAATCTGCAAACGTATGGGACATGTCACAGAAAATTGTTGGTTTGGAGGACAAACGGACAAAAACTCAGCTAGCCCCCGGCGTGATCGAGTGAAAGGATTCTCCCAGGACTTAAAAATCTAGAGAGTCTTACTAAACCAATAAGTCTAAAGGTACACTACACAACAAATAAAATGTTAACAAACACTAAAGGCACTCCACATAAATGGTGTTTGCTACTTGAGTCTCCATACCACACTACAGAAGATTGCAAGAATCTACAGCGCCTGAAGCACGTCCAGCAACACGACCTAGGATAGCGTCAACGGTTCAAGAAAACAATTCTTCCATCACCGGCTCATTAATCGCCACTTTAAACAAAGTGGAGGTGTTGACTGTACCAGAGAGGATAGGTAACAATCAGTTATCCCTAGAAATAGATACGGGAGCCTGTGCCAATGTTATCTCATTAGCATCGTTCAATGAACTCAAGCGACGATATCCTCCTAATAAATGGCCAATAAGACCTACAGACATTCCTCTGCCCGGTGTGACAGGAATCCAATTAGAAATAGCGGGAGTGATAACACTACCAATCCGTTTTCTAGGACCAGTGAAGCTTTTCTGGCGGATTTATACAAAGTCAAGGCATTCTCTTTGCCAGCGGACGGGTTACTCGGTCTTTCCACACTAAAGCAGAACAACATTAACGTTCAGCCAAGAATTCAAACCAAAACGCAAAACTAAAAAACTTATCACGCAATGCAAACTTCACATTCATTGCTTCCCTCGGGTGTTCGTGTATTAACTACCCCGACAGACGCAGGGGAGTCTATTGCACAGAAGCAATTAGTTACGGAGTCACTCCGCGATGAAAGCGGAGAGAACTGGATTCTAACGCATGCTGTGTTAACTGGTGTGCAATGGTTAGATAGACAGGAACTAACTAGAGTCACAGTACGTTTGCCAAATGTGAGTGAATGACAGAATTTGTGTGTCTGAGTGAAAGTGCCTGAGGGAAAGGCTTGTCACTTGAATCTACCTTAAGCAAAGTCAGGTCAGGTAGTCTCACAGATGTCTTCATTCTCAATAGGACTGGGGGACCTATAACTTTACGAAAGAGATGCTGTTTAGGTAATTTCCTTTATTACGACAAATCGGTCGTCACGGAGCAATAGAATTATCAATAGGTTGTAAAACACAATAGGAATCGAATGAAAAATCACGTATTGTTGATAAAGAAGCGTTAATAGCGCCACACATGAAAGTATTCGATCATTTTCAAGGCAATCGTGATCTTTTAGAATTACTAGCCGAGTTCAAAGAAATCATAGCATTGATCTGGAGAACCCCGGTGTAAAACAACGTTGACAAACCATCACATTCCACTCAAGCCGGACACTAAACCAATTAACATCCCAGCATATAGGCTACCCCACAGCTAAAGGGCGTTAGTCCAACAGATGGTACAAGAAATGGTGGAACAAAAGGTAATCCAACCTTCTTCGTCACCATGGAACTCGCCTTTATTCCTAGTTCCCAAGAACGATGGAGGATGGAGACCAGTCATAGATTTTCGACAAGTCAACCAAGTAACTGTACGAGAGAGGTTCCCAATGCCTGTCCTAACTGACTTACTGGTCTCTAGGAAAAGACAACGCCGTCTTCAGTAACCTAGATTTACTTAGCGGGTACTGGCAAATTCCCTTACATGAGGAATCCCTCCCGCGAAGTAACTTCGTTCAGTACACCAATGGGACAGTTTCTTGTGTTGGGCTCTGCCAACCCGCCACCCAGAACTTGGCTCGTCACAACTTGTCACTCTCTTCACCGAACTAGTGAACGAAACCGTATCGCTTATGCAATTAAATGTATATATGTCAGTAAATCCTGACACAATAACCCAACAGAAGTGTGATATAAAATAAAAGCCTTTACCAAGTCACTCACCATCGATCAAATTCATCCCACTCTTGCAGACTGTACTGACATGGTATTAGACGGATCTTCTTAAAAATGAAAGTGGGTTTCATAGGCGTGACGTCCATAAGGGACAGTGGGGCTACATTATAGCCTGGTGTTATTAAGCATTCAGTACACAAGGAAGCACTGTCGCCGAGACTACACTCGACTGCCTTCGCAACTATTTGTTAAGGCCCGTCCACACGATCGAGCAGTGCCCGGCGGGCACGCGGTAAATGCCCGTTATCGGGCAAAATTGGCTGGCAAACCAGAGGAATGCCCGTGCCCGTCGTTGAGCGAAATCATGGTCCGCCTGCCTGGTGGTTTGCTGCCGGATATGGAGCGATGACTCTGCCAGACAAACGATAAAACCGGAAAACCGACATTCCTATAAGATTGTCGTTAATATTCAACATTACACAAGCCTGCAATACAAGACAGGTGTTATTACTGGAACCTCACGACTGTCAAAAACAGCTGATCACAACGCCACCGCTGACCTCGGGGGTCGGGGTCCTCAAGTCCGTGAAGTATGAACAGAGATACTGACAGAACATATGCTAGCACTTTGTAAAACCTGAGTTAAGTACTGCAAATGTGATACGTATATGTTCCCAGCTCGGTCCAGATGTCCAGTGTATAACCAAATAAGCTTATGCAATGTACATTATTGGCTTGACAATAAACGGGAGATTGTTTATGTATTATGTATGGGAGGACATTCGTGTGTGTTCTTCGTTCCTGCCGCTCTCCTCCTCTCTAGTCCCATAGCTTCCTGTCTATGCATATCATAATTCTAACATTATTCAATGTTACTATATTACTACAAATCTCACCTGCAAGTAATCTTCCTTGAGTACTTCATACATGGCTTGACAAGTTGCAGGTATTATGAGGAGACAAACTTTGTTTTGATATCCTCGTTCTATACTGAAGTGACGTGTAGGTGCACCCAGTTGAAAGATATATGAGCGTTGCTTCTAGACGAGCCTCTGCAGATATACTCCCTCATATTGGTATCCTGTTTTTTTATATATGGTTTACACTTTCGCTAGAAGTTTGTAAAGGTGTTGGGGTCCATTCTCATAATTGGTGAAGTGTTGCTCATGTCCATCTTGCAGTTCACGTAAAATCATGGCATGACTTCACAATACTTTTCTTCGACCTAACCACTCTTTTGCACCATTCCTTTTTCTGCATTTGGTTCTTCTTTTTGCACATGCTTAGCAATTATTATAGTACACAACGCTATGCTCTTCGCTTTAACTGTCCGGCGATTATTCCTGCGACACACCATGGTGATCGTACCGCACCCGCCACTGCCGACCACCTACTAGCTACTGGCGCCCGACTATGACTGCCGCCAACCACCCCCAACACACAGGCTTTGCCGGGTAAACGGGCACTGCTCGATCGTGTGGACGGGGCTTTAGGTAACTGTTTACAGCTGGGTGGACGGGGAATGCCCCAGGATAGAACCACTGATCATCAGAACATGAGGCGAGCGTTGTTTCCACTCGGTCACCGCACCCCACACTGGTTCGGTGGTCTAGTGTGGCACTAATCCTTTCGTCACCTCAAGACATACAGCAATATCTCAATGCTACTCACCTTAAGGGGGCCTTCATTATTGACATAGCTTGTTCCTTACCATATTTTACTGACCACTTTGTTTTAACTCTGTATAAACTAATAATTGCATTAGGGACGAAAGTCAATTTACCTGGCAAGGATGATATCATGTTATAAACTATAACACTTTAAGATTGTTGACGGGAGTTGCTGAACACCCGCTGCTTCACATGAGGTTTTCTGCCCAAGAAATAGACACAAGCTTCCATAGAATAAATCCCTAAACCTAGCTCACATTTTTTGACATATTTTGCTCGCAGTATTAGCAAATTTCTAAAAAAATCATAACCGTCTTATTTGTCAAGTCAAAGACAATTTGGCTTTTAATATTTATACCCAAGCACGGCATAATGACGTGTTTTGTAGAATATCTTTGCTGTTTAAAACAAAACACATGTAGCCTTAACTGACATTAAATTAGCCTCTGATAAAAATTATCAAATAGTTCAAATGACAAGTACATAACTAGCCAAGTTTGTCATCTAAGGTAATCTCTTGACCTCCATAAAAGGTCATCTATCCTTAAGTATGATAAGGGAGTCAAGGTACTAGGACGAAAGTACCTGATCTTGTCATGCTCTAAAGTGCTAATCCCTAAGCAATTTAACGTATTGATACTGCATATTATTGTATGTGGATGAAGTCTGCATTACGGCACAGACCACATCTAGCCGCCAAGGCTTACTAGTGATGTTCACCTCAAAGACGGTGGAAAGTGGTCTCTACAGCTCCCTTGTTCTCTAATTTTCCTTGTCCTCTCTCTTCATCTCTCTTTTCTTTCCACCCTTTATTTCTTTTAATTTACTGTGTTTATTAATAACGCTTTTCAGAGATACTACTGGGCGAACCATCGACAGCAAGGATGGAAGGAACCCTTAATGACACTATGCTAGTGAACATCCACGAGATATGTCTTGATCCCGACCTAGTAGCTGCCACGGTGCACTTTGTTGGCACCGTGCCAACAACTCCACCTCCATGTGACCTTCCAGGGCCAGCCAGGTTAGTGATAACTTAATCGTTATGTGGCTTCATAGGAATAATTCGGTCATAATCAATTTTCTTAGAGCAAAAAGTAATGTTGATCTTTTGTAATTTATAGAATGATTGACAACTCTATGAATTGCGATCTCTATAAGCTCTGTATGGTCACTTGTTCAGACGAGAGTCTGGTTGAGGCCCTGGGCAGAAGGCGTAGCGGTGCAGCACCTATGGCAGACGCTCCTCCTCTCCTCCTACACCCACCCCTCTCAACACCTCCTGGTGGGAGGCCTTCAGTGGATCATCTTCACCATAATGCAGGTGACTGGTCTCAGCACCTCTTAGTCCCAGCACATGTTAGTCCCAGCACCTCTTAATCCCAGAACATGCTAGTCTCAGCACCTTTTAATCTCTGCATATGTTAGTCCCAGCTGCTTGTTTTAACTGTGGTTTGATATCGAACTATCTCACTTGTTAACACTTGCCTGAATGAGTGTAGGGTAGTCGCTGGTACCTTTGATGAAGCATGGTGAGATATCAGGTAATCTCACGGCGTGTCACCTTTGATACAGTCGGAGATTGGTTGATAGTTGAAATCGTCACAGCTGTCCTGAGTTGTACTTGTAATTATCTAAGCTTGAAAGTTACACAAGACACACAGGTACTTTTCTCTTCACTCGTTGTTCCTTGGTTTAATGTAAACACACGTGGTGATTTTCTAGTTATATTGGGTCGTCATGTCTGTACAATTATTTAGTATTGACAGACTAATGAGCATTAGCTATTAGCTTGTGATTAGCTGATATAATTAGAGAGGTACAGCCTGGAGAGCTGGTCTCAGGACACGACTTTAGAGTCTCGCGTCTAGCTGTGAACTGCGGAAACTGGCTGTCCTCTCTTGAGTCTGGTGCCTGGTTGTTGGAGTAATCACACTTCAACACAGACATTTATCTAAACAAGCCTACTCACACACGGAGGGTTGAGTCTGTAGATTTATGGGCTATACACCCGAGAAGGTGTGAATGAACAAATGTTTATGTAGCTGTATGCTCAATAGTCTGGGTGATAGAATGTATATAATGAATATATGTCCTTAGCCCATATTTATATAATATTAATGTGATAGAGGCTAATACATGCTCTTAATCCCAGCACATGTTAGTCCCAGCACCTCTTAATCCCAGCATATTTTAGTCCCAACTGCTCTTAATCCCAGCACATGTTAGTCCCAGCACCTCTTAATGCCAGCACATGTTAGTCCCAGCACCTCTTAATCCCTGCATATGTTAATCCCAGCACCTCCTTAATCCCAGCACATCCTTGTCCAAGCACCTCTTAATCCCAGCACATATTAGTTCCAGCACCTCCTAATCTCAACACATTCTAGTCCCAGCACTTCTTCATCCCAGCACATGTTAATCCCAGCACATCCTAGTCCAAGCACCTGTCAATCCCAGCACATGTTCGTCCCAGCACCTCCTAATCTCAGCACATCCTGGTCCCAGACCCTCTTAATTCCACCACATGTTAGTCCCAGCACCTCTTAATCCCAGCATATGTTAGTCCTAGCATCGTGGTGTGGGTAGGTATGTGTGGTGTGGGTAGGTAGGCGTGGTGTGAGTAAGTAGTCGTGGTGTGGGTAGGTAGGCGTGGTTGAGTAAGTAGGCGTGGTGTGGGTAGGTCGGCGTGGTGTGGGTAAGTGCTAAGTAGGCGTAGTGTGGGTAATTAGGTGGGTGTAGGTAAGTAGGCATGGTGTGGGTCGGTAGGCGTGGTGTGGGAAGGTGGGTGTGGTGTCGGTACGCAGCAGATGAAAAAAAATTCTACAGCATGCTCTACAGATGAAGTGAAGAGGTGCAGTGGAAGTAAAAGAAAAAGTAATCAAACGTAAAGAAAGACAAAAAAGTGAAATGAAGGAGAAGGTTGAGGGAGACGTCAAAAATTATTGAAATTACATCGAACAATATTGGTGAACTATGTATATT
>NW_024743899.1:0-27480 GCF_018991925.1 Homarus americanus | reverse complement strand
GTCAAAGTTGTACCTGGGTGTGTGGGGAAGTGTACCTGGGGTGTCAGGGGTGTGCCTGGGGTGTCGGGTGTGCCTGGGGTGTCAAGGTGTGCCTGTGGGTGTCAGGGGTGCACTTGGGAATTATCACAGGTGCCTGGGGTCTCTGGTGTTACTGGGAGTGTCTGAGCTTTACCTGGGGAGTGTCTGGGGGTGTACCTGGCAGTGTCTGAAGGTGTACCAGGGCAGTGTCAGCGGTGTGCCTGGGAGTGTCAGCGGTGTACCTGGGGAGTATCATTGAATTGTGCCTGGAAAGTGTCAGGGGTGTTCCTGGAAGTGTCAGTGTGCCTGGTGTGTCATTGGTGTGCCTGGAGTGTCAGGAGGTGTACCAGGGGTGTCAAGGTGTGCCTGGGGTGTCATTGGTGTGCCTGGGGAGTGTCAGGGGTGTACCTGGAAGTGTGGGGTGTGCCTGGAGTGTGGAGGTGTGCCTGGGGTGTCAGAGGTGTACCTGGGGTGTCTGGGTGTTCTGAGAGTGTCCAGAGGTGTGCCTGGGGTGTCAAAGTGTACCTAGAGTGTCAGAGGGTGTACCTCATGTGGTATCATTGGGTACCTGGGAGTGTCAGAGGTGTATCTGGAAGTGTCAGATGTGTGCCTGGGGAATTATGAGAGGTGTGCACAAGTGTCGGTGTATCTGGAAGTGTCAGGGGTGTGCCTGCAGGGGTATGAGAGGTGTGCCTGGGTGTCAAGGTGTGCCTGGGTGTGTGAGAAGTGTACCTGGGGAGTGTCAGGGGTGTACCTAGAGTGTCGGAGCACCAAGTGTCGGTTTGCCTGGAAGTGTGTCAGAGTGCACTTGGAGTGTCACAGGTGCCTGGGTGTCTAAGTGTTACTGGAGTGTCTGAAGCTTTACCTGGGGAGTGTCTGAGGTGTGCCTGGCAAAGTCTGAAGTGTACCTGGCAGTGTCTGCAGTGTACCAAGTGTCATCGGTGTACCTAGAATTGTCTGGGGTGTACCTGGGTGACTGAGGAGAGACAGGGAATTAAGAGGTGTACCTGGGGGAGTGTCAGAGGTGTGCCAGAGTGTCAGAGGTGAGCAGGAAGTGTCAGAGGTGAACCAGGGTGTCTGAGGTGCACCTGGGGAGTATCGGAGAGGTGTGCCTGGGGAGTATCGTGGTGTACTGGGGGTGTCAAGAGGTGTACCTGGTGGTATCATTGGGGTGTGCCTGGGGTGTCAGGTGTATCTGGAAGTGTCAGAGGTGTGCACAGGTTATGGGAGGTGTGCAGGGAGTGTCAAGGTGTGCCTGGGTGTGTTAGGGGGTGTACCTGGGGTGTCAGAGGTGTACCTGGGAGTGTCGGGAGGGTGTACTGGGTGTCAGAGGTGTGCCTGGGGAGTGTCAGAGGTGCATGGGGAGTGTCACAGGTGCACCTGGGGAGTGTCTGGTGTTGCACAGGGGTGTGTGCTGCCTGGGAGTGTCTGTTGTGTACCTGGCAGTGTGTGTGGTGTGTGCCTGGCAGTGTCGGCAGTTCGTACCTGGGAGTGTCGGCGGTGTGCCTGGAATTATCATTGGTGTACTTAGGAGTGTCAGAGGTGTATCTGGAGTGTCAGAGTGTATCTGGAAGTGTCAGGGGTGTGCCTGGGGTGTGGGGAGGTGTGCCTGGGGTGTCAAGGTGTGCCTGGGTGTGTGGGGGGTGTACCTGGGGAGTGTCAGAGGTGTGCCACCAGGGTGTCGGAGTGTACCTGGGAGTGTGGGGGTGTGCCCAGTGTCAGAGGTGCTGGGGAGTGTCTGGAGTGTGCCTGGGGAGTGTGTGTGGCACTGGGGTGTCAGGCTTGCCTGGGGTGTCTGGGGTGTACCTGGCAGTGTCTGGGGTGTGCAGGCAGTGTCAGCGGTGTGCCTGGGGTGTCAGCGGTGTACCTGGGGTGTGTTGGTATGCCTGGAGGTGTCCAGGGGTGTACCTGGAGGTGTCGGAATGTGCCTGAGTGTGTGTTTGGTGCCTGGGGTGTCCAGAGGTGTGCCAGAGTGTCAGAGGTGGACCAGGAGTGTCATTCGTGTACCTGGGGTGTCAGAGTGTGTACCTCGAAGTGTCAGGGGTGTACCTGGAGATGTCAGAGTGTACCTGGGATTGTGTGAGGTGTACCTGGGATTGTCAGAGGTGTACCTGGGAGTGTCAATGGTGTAACTAGAGTGTTAGGGGGTGTACCTGGGGTGACGGCTGTGCCTGGGAGTGTCAGGGGTGTACCTGGGAGTGTCTGAGGTGCACCTGGTGTGTCAGTGGTGTGCCTGGGGTGTCAGAGTTGTGCCCAGGGGTGTGTGATTGGTGTGCCTGGGGAGTGTCAGGGGTGTATCTGGAGTGTCAGGGGTGTGCCTGTGGTGTCAGGGGTGTGCCTGGAAGTGTCAGGGGGGTGTGCCTGGAGTGGTCAGGTGTGCCTGGGTGCCTGAGGGTGTGCCTGGGTTGTCAGGTGTGCCTGGAAGGTGTCAGGATGACTGGGTGTCCAGGGGTGTGCCTGGGTTGTCTGGGGTGTGCCTGGGTTGTCAGGGGTGTGCCTGGGGAGTGTCAGAGGTGTGGGTTGTCTGGGGTGTACCTGGGATTGTCAGAGGGTGTGCCTGGGAGTGTCAATGGTGTAACTTAGAGTGGTAGGGGTGTACCTGGGGTGACGGCGGGGGGTGTGCCTGGGGAGTGTCAGGGTGTACCTGGGGAGTGTCTGGGTGTGCCTGGGGGTGTCTGGGGTGTGCCTGGAAGTGTCTGATGTGTACATGGAATGTCAGAGGTGTATCTTGCAGCGTCATCGGTGTACCTAGGAGTGTCAGGGTGTACCTGGGAGTGTCAGGAGTATGCCTAAGTGTCAGAGGGTATGCCTGGGCTATAGGGGTGTGCCTGGGAGTGTCGGAGGTGTGCCTGGGGAGTGTCAGAGGTGTACCTACAGGTGTCAGGTGTACCTGGGAGTTTCCAGGGTGTTCTCGGTACTCAGAGGTGTGCAGGGTTGTCAGGGAGGTGTGCCTGGGGTGTCAGGAGGTGTACCTGGAGGTTTCAGGGTGTGCCTGTGGAGTGTCCAGGTGTGCCTGGGGAGTGTCAGAGATTGCACTTGGGAGTGTCTGGGTGCACCTGGGGTGTCTGAGGTGTTGCTGGGGTGTCTGGGCTTTACCAAGGGTGTCTGGGGTGTGCCTGGCAGTGTCTGGGGTGTACCAGGCACTGTCAGCAGGTGGCCACCCTGGGGAGTGTCAGTGGGCTGTGCCTGGGAGTGTCATTGGTGTGCCTGGAAGTGTCAGGGGTGTTCCTGGAAGTGTCAGGGGTGTACCTGGAGTGTCAGAGGTGTACCAAGTGTCCAGAATTGTACCTGGGAGTGTCAGAGGTGTTCTGAGGTGTCAGAGGTGTGCATAAGTGTCAGAGGTGTACCTGGGAGTGTCAGAGGTGTGCCTGGTAGTATCATTGGGTACCTGGGGTGTCAGAGGTGTATCTGGAAGTGTCAGAGGTGTACCTGGGAGTATGAGAGGTGTGCCTGGGGAGTGTCAGAGGTGTATCTGGAAGTGTCAGAGGTGTACCTGGGAGTATGAGAGGTGTGCAGGGGTGTCAAACGTGTGCCTGGGTGTGTGAAGTGTACCTGGGGAGTGTCAGAGGTGTACCTGGGAGTGTCGGGAGGTGTGCCTGGGAGTGTCCAGAGGTTTGCCTGGGAGGGTCAGAGGTGCACTTGGGAGTGTCACAGGTGCACCTGGGAAGTGTCTGAGATGTTGGCTGGGGTGTCTGGGCTTTGCCTGGGGTGTCTGAGGTGTGCCTGGGATGTCAGGGGCCAGCCAGAGTGTCAGAGGTGGACCAGAGGTGGCAGGGGTGAACCCAGGGAGTGTCTGGTGCCTGGGGTATCAGGTGTGCCTGGGGTATCGTAAGGTGGTGTGTGCTTGGGGTGTCAGAGGTGTACCTGGTGGTATCATTGGGCGTACCTGGGGTGTCAGGGGTGTGTCTGGAGTGTCAGAGGGTGTGCACAGGGGTATGAGAGGTGTGCCTGGGGTGTCAGAGGTGTGCCTGGGGTGTCAGAGGTGTGCCTGGGGTGTCCAGGGGTGTTCCTGAGGTGTGGGGGTGCACTTGGGGAGTGTCTGGGTGCACCTGGGGTGTCTGAGGTGTTGCACAGGGGTGTCTGGGCTTTGCCTGGGGTGTCAGAGGTTTTGCCTGGGAGGGGTCAGAGGAATTGCTTGTAGAGTGTCACAGGTGCCTGCAAGGGTGTCTGGTGTTGCTGGGGTGTCAGGCTTTTGCCTTAGGTGTCTGAGATGTGCCTGGAGTGACGGGGGGAGACAGGGGGTGTGGAGGTGTGCCTGGGGTGTCAGAGGTGTGCCAGGGTGTCAGGAGGTGAGACCAGGGGAGGTGTCAGGGTGAACCAGGGGAGTGTCTGAGGGTGCACCTGGGGAATTATCGGAGGTGTGCCTGGGGAACTATCGTAGGTGTGCAAAGTGTGGGGTGTGCCTGGTAGTATCATTTGAATTGTGCCTGGGGGTGTGTCCAAGGTGTATCTGGAAGTGTCAGAGGTGTGCCTGGGGTATGGGTGTGCCTGGGAGTGTCAAGGTGTGCCCACCAGATTGTGAAGTGTGCCTGGGGTGTCAGAGTGTGCAGGTGTCGGGTGTGCCTGGGGAGTGTCAGAGGAGGATTGTTATAGGTGTCAGGAGGTGCACTTGGGGTGTCTGGGTGCACCTGGGGAGTGTCTGGTGTTATAGAGGTGTCTGGGCTTTGCCTGGGAGTGTCTGAGGTGTGCCTGTCAGTGTGTGTGGTGTACCTGGCAGTGTCAGCAGGTGTGCAGATGTCATGGTGTGCCTGGGAGTATCATTGGTGGCTTGGGAGTGTCAAGTGTATCTGGAAGTGTCAGAGGTGTGTCTGGAAGTGTCAGGGTGGCACCGACAAGTGTCAGAGGTGTACCAGGGAGTGTCATTAAAATTGTGCATAGGGTGTCAGGGTGTGCCTGGAAGTGTCAGGGGTGTGCCTGGAGTGTCAGAGGTGTACCTGGGGTTGGCTGAGAGTGTACCAAGTTTATCAGAGGTGTACCTGGGGTATCAATAGATTGTAACTTGGGTGGGCAGGTGTGCCTGGGGTGACAGCGGTGTGCAGGATCAGAGGTGTGCCTGGGGAGTGTCTGGGGTGTGCCTGGTCGTGTCAGTGGTGTGCCTGGGGTGTCAGGTTGTGCTTGGGGTGTGGTTGGTGTGCCTGGGTGTCAGGAGGGTGTGTCTGGAGGTGTCGGGGCGTGCCTGGAGTGTGTCAGGTGTGCCTGGAAGTGTCAGGGGTGTACCTGGAAGTGTCAGGGGTGTGCCTGGGGTGCCTGAGGGTGTGCCTGGGATTGTCAGAGGTGTGCCTGGGGAGTGTCCAGGGGTGTAGCTGGGGTGTCAGGGGTGTACCTGGGTACCATAGTTGTATCTAGTAGTGTCAGTGGTGTGCCTGGGGGTATCAGAGGTTGTGCTTGGGGAATTGTGATTGGTGTACCTGGGAGTGTCGGAGGTGTATCCCGGAAGTGTCAGGGTGTGCCTGGGGTGTCAGAGGTGCCGCAAATTGTCAGAGTTGTGCTGGGGTGTGGGGTGTGACAGGGGTGTCAGAGGTGTGACACAGGTGTCAGTGGTGTGCCTGGGGTGTCAGGGTGTGCCTGGAGTTATCAAGTGGTACCTGGGTGTCAGAGGTGTGCCTGGGGAGTGTCTGAGGGTGTACCTGGGGTGTCAGGGGGAGAACCAGGAGTGTAGAGGTGTACTGGGTGTGTCGTTGGTGCCTGGGGTGTCAAGGGTGTACCAGGGTGTCAGAGTGTACTTAGGTGTCGTTGGTGTGCCTGGGATTGTCGGGGCAGCCTGGAAGTGTCAGAGTGTTCCTGGAAGTGTCAGAGGTGTGCCTGGAGATTGTCGTCGTTGTGCCTGGGGTGTCAGAGGTGTGCCTGGGGAGTGTCAGGGGTATGCCTGGGGTGTCAGAGGTGCTCTGGGCATCAGGGTGTGCCTGGGGTGTCAGGTGTGCACAAGTGTCAGAATTGTGCCTGGGGTGTCAGAGGTGTGCCTGGGGTGTCAGAGGTGTTCTGAGGTGTCAGAGGGTGTGCCAGGGATTGTCAGAGGTGGCCTGGGGAGTGTCAGGGGACCAGCACCTGGAAGTGTCAGGGTGTACCCTGGGGAGTGTCATTGGTGTACCTGGGAGTGTCAGAGGTGTACCAGGGAGTGTCAGTGTGGTGTGTGCCTGGGGAGTGTCATTGGTGTGCCTGGGGAGTGTCAGTGGAAGTGTCAGGGGTGTACCTGGGGTATGTGGTGTGCCTGGAGTGTCAGAGGTGTGCCTGGAGTGCCTGGGGTGTGCCCAGGAGTGTCTGTGAGGTGTACAGAGGTGTCAGAGGTGTGGGGTGTCAGAGGTGTGCCTTGGGGAGTGTCAGGGTGTTCTGGTGGTGTCAGTGGTGTGCCTGGGAGTGTCAGGTTGTGCTTGGGGTGTGGTTGGCAACTGGGTGTCAGGGGTGTGTCTGGAAGTGTCAGAGTGTGCCTGGAGTGTGGGGTGTGCCTGGAGTGTCAGGGGTGTACCTGGGTGTCAGGAGGTGTGCCTGGGAGTGCCTGAGGGTGCCTGGGTTGTCAGAGGAGGTGTGCCTGGGGTGTGGGGGATGTGGCTGGGTGTCAGGGTGTGCCTGGAGTGTGTCATAGGTGTCTGGTGGTGTCAGTGGATGTGCCTGGGGGTGTCAGCGTTTGTACTTGGGAGTGTGATTGGTGTACCTGGGGGTGTCAGGGTGTATCCAGGAAGTGTCAGAGGGAGTGTGCCTGGGGTATCAGAGGTGTACCTGGAAGTCGGAGGTGTAACTGGGGAGTGTCGGAGGTGTAACTGGGGTGTTGGTGGTGTGCCTGGGGTGTCAGGTGGTGCTTGCAGAGTTGTCAGGGGTTGTGCAAGTGTCTGGGGTGTGCATAGGTGTCAGGGAAGAGACCAGGAGTGTAAGAGGGTGTGCCTGGTGTCGTTGGTTGTGCCTGGGATGTCGGAGATTAGTAGCAGGAGTGTCAGAGGTGTACCTGGGGTGTCATTGGTGTACCAGGGGTGGGGTGCCTGGAAGAGTCAGGTGTACCTGGGTGTCAGAGGTGTGCCTGGAGTGTCAGAGGTATGCCTGGGTGTCAGAGGAGGTGTTCCTGGGGAGTGTCAGAGGTGTGCCTGGGGTATCGGGTGTGCCTGGAATTATCGGAGGTGTGCCTGGGGAGTGTCAGAGTGTGCCTGGTGGTATCATTGTGAATTGTACCTGGGGAGTGTCAGAGGTGTATCTGGAAGTGTCAGAGGGTGTGCCTTAGAATTATAGAGGTATACCTGGGGTGTCAAAGGTGTGCCTGGGTGTGTGAGGGGGTGTGCACTAGGTGTCAGGGGTGTGCCTGGGGTGTCAGCGGTGTGCCTGGGGTGTGGGGTGTATAGAGTGTCCAGAGGTGTTCCTGGGAGTGTCGGAGGTGTACTTACCTGGGGAGTGTCAGGTGTACCTGTCAGTGTCAGTGGTGAACCTGGGAGTGTCAGGGGTGTACCTGGGATGTCAGCGGTGGCACAAGTGTCAGGAGGTGTGCCTGGGAGTGTCAGAGGTGTTCCTACAGGAGTGTCGGAGGTACCTGGCGTCAAGGAGGTACCTGGGAGTGTCAGAGTACCTGGCAGTGTCAATGAACTGCCTTGGTGTCAGAGGTGGCACCTGGTAGTGTCAGAGGTGTGCCTGGGGTGTCAGGTTGGCCTTTGGGGTGTGATTGGTGGTGTGCCTGGGGTGTCAGAGGTGTGTCTGGAGGTGTGAAGGTGTGCCTGGGGTGTGGAGGTGTGCCTGGGGTGTCAAATGTGTGCCTGGGTGTGTGAGAGTGTGCCAGGGGAGTGTCAGAGGTGTGCCTGGGGGTGTCGGGTGTACTGGGAGTGTCAGTGTGCCTTGGAGTGTCAGAGGTGCGCCCCAGGGTGTCACAGGTGCACCTGGGGGTGTCTGAGGTGTTTCTGGGGAGTGTCTGGGCTTTGCCTGGGGTGTCTGAGGTGTGCCTGGCGGTGTCTGGGGTGTGCCCAGCAGTGTCGGCGGGGTGTGCCTGAGAGTGTCAGCGGTGTGCCTGGGGAGTATCATTGGTGTGCCTGGGAAAGTCAGGGGTGTGCAGGTGTCAGAGGTGTGCCTGGTGTGTCATTGGTGTGCCTGGGAGTCAGGAGATGTGCCAGGGTGGGGTGTGCCTGGGGTGTCGTTGGTGTGCCTGGAGTGTCAGGGGTGTGCCTAGGTGTCAGGGGGTGTGCCTGGAGTGTCAGGGGTGTGCCTGGAGTGTCAGGTGTGCCTGGGGTGTCAGGAGGTGTGCCTGGGGTGTCAGGGGTGTTCAGAGGTGTCAGGAGACATGCCTGGGAGTGTCAGAGGTGTGCCTGGAGTGTCAGAGGTGTGCCTGGTGGTATCGTGGTGTACCTGCGAGTGTCAGAGGTGTGTCTGGAAGTGTCAGGGTGAACCAGGGGAGTGTCTGGGGGCTGTGCCTGGGGAGTGTCGGAGGGTGTGCCTGGAATATCAGCAGTGTGCCTGGGGTGTCAGAGGTGTGCCTGGTAATTATCATTGGTGTACCTGGGGTGTCCAGAGGTGTATCTGGAGTGCCAGAGTGTGCCTGGGGAGTGTCAGGTGTGGCTGGGAGTGTCAGAGGTGTGCCTGGGGTGTCAGAGGTGCACTTGGGGAGTGTCACAGGTGTGCCTGAGTGTGTCATTGGTGTAACTGGGGTGTCCAGAGTGTCCGGGGAGTGTCAGAGAGTGTGCCTGGGAGTGTCATTGGTGTGCCTGGGGTGTCAGGGTGTGCCTGGAAGTGTAGGGGTGTGCCTGGGTGTCAGAGGTGTACTGGGAGTGTCAGAGTGTGCCTGGGGTGATAGAGGTGCTTGCTGGAGTGTCACTAGGTGCACCTGGGGAGTGTCTGCGGTGTTACTGGGAGTGTCTGAGCTTTGCCTGGGAGTGTCTGGGGTGTGCCTGGCAGAGTCTGGGGTGTGCTTGGCAGTGTTCCATCGGTGTACCCTGGAGTGTCAGCGGTGTACGGAGTATCATTGGTGCACCTGGAAGTGTCAGGGGTGTGCCTGGAAGTGTCAGGGTGTACCTGGAGTGTGTCATTGGTGTGCCTGGGTGTCAGATGTGTGCCAGGGGAGTGTCGGAGGTGTGCCTGGGGAGTGTCGTGTGATGCCTGGGGTGTGGGGTGTACCTGGAAGCGTCAGGGTGTACCTGGAAGTGTCAGGGGTGTACCTGGAACTGTCAGAGGTGTGCCTGGGAGTGTCAGAGGTGTACCGAGTGTCAAGGAGTGTTCTAGGAGTGTCAGGGGTGTGCGAGTGTCAGAGGTGTGCCTGGGAGTGTCAGAGTGTACCTGGTAGTATCATTGGTGTGCCTGGGAGTGTCAGGGTGTATCCTGGAAGTGTCAGAGGTGACCCAGGGGTCTCTGAGTGTACTGGGGTATCGGAGGTGTGCCTGGGAGTATCAGAGGTGTACCTGGAGAGTGTCAGAGGTGTGCCTGGAGTGCCAGAGGTGTGCCTGGGTGTCGGAGGTGTGCCTGGGAGTGTAGAGGTGTGCCTGGGGTGTCAGAGGTGCACTTGGGGTGTCACAGTGCACCTGGGGAGTCTCTGGGGTGTTGCTGGGGTGTCTGAGCTTAACACCTGGGGTGTCTGAGGTGCCTGGCAGTGTCTGGGGTGTTCTGGCAGTGTAGGTGTGCCTAGAGTGTCATTGGTGTGCCTGGTAGTGTCAGTGGTGTGCCTGGGAGTGTCAGGTTGTACTTGGGGTGTGATTGGTGTGCATGGGAGTGTCAGAGGTGTATCTGGAAGTGTCAGAGGTGTACCTGGAAGTGTCAGGGGTGTGCCTGGAAGTGTCAGGGGTGTGCCTGGAAGTGTCAGGTGTACCTGGGAGTGCCTGAGGTGTATCCAGTCTCAGAGGTGTACCTGGAGTGTCAGAGGTGTTCCTGTCAGTGTGCGGTGTGCCTGGGAGTGTCAGCGGTGTACCTGGGAGTATCATTGGTGTGCCTGGAAGTGTCAGGGGTGTGCCTGGGTGACAGAGGTGTACTGAGTGTGTCTTGGTGTGACTGGGAGTGTCAGAGTGTGCCAGGGAGTGTCAGAGGTGTACCTGGGGTGTCAGAGGTGTACCTGGGAGTGTCAGAGGTGTTCCTCGGAGTGTCAGAGGTGTGCCTGGAAGTGTCAGGGTGTGCCTGGAAGTGTCAGGGGTGTGCCTGGAAGTGTCAGAGGTGTGCCTGAAGGTGCCTGAGGGTGTACTGGGGGTGTCTGGGGTGTGCCTGGGGTGTCTGGGCTGGCCCTGGGGTGTCTGGGTGTGTCTGGTGGTGTCTGGGGTGTGCCTGGCGTGTCTGTGGTGTGCCTGGGGTGTCAGCGGTGTGCCTGGGGTGTCAGCGGTGTGCCTGGGAGTGTCAGAGGTGTGCCTGGGGAGTGTCAGAGGTGTTCCTGGGAGTGTGGATTGCCTGGGGCATCAAGGAGTACCTGGGGAGTGTCAGAGTGTGCATGGGTGTCTGAGGTGTGCCTGGGGTGTCTGAGGTGTGCCTGGAAGTGTCTGACGTGTACATGGAATGTCAGGGGTGTATCTTGCAGTGTCAGCGGTGTGCCTGGGAGTGTCAGGGGTATGCCTCGGCGTATCAGAGAAGGTGTACAGGAGTGTCAGGAGTGGCACCTGGGAGTGTCAGAGATGTGCCTGGGAGTGTCAGAGTGTGCCTGGTGGTGTCAGTGGTGTGCCTGGGGTGTCAGAGTTGTACTTGGGGTGTGATTGGTGGACCTGGGGTGTAGAGGTGTGTCTGGAAGTGTCAGAGGTGTGCCTGGAAGTGTCAGGGGTGTGCTGAAATGTCAGGGGTGTGCCTGGAAGTGTCAGGGGTGTGCCTGGGAGTGCCTGGGGTGTGCCTGGGATTGTCAGAGGTGTGCCTGGGGTGTCAGGGGTGTGCCTGGGGAGTGTCGGAGGTGTGCCTGTGGTGTGAAATGTGCTTGGGAGTGTCAGGGTGTATCCAGGTCAGAGGTGTGCCTGGGGTATCAGAGATGTACCTGGGGTGTCAGGGTGTGCCTGGGAGTGTCAGGGGTGTGACTGGGTGTCGGAGGTGTGACTGGGGTGTCAGTGGTGTGCAGAGTGTCAGAGTAGTGCCTGGGGTGTCAGAGGTGTGCTCAGGGTGTCAGAGTGGTACCTGGGTGTCAGACGTGTGCAGGTGTCTGAGGTGTGCCTGGGGTATCAGAGGAGAGCCAGGAGTGTAAGAGGTGTACTGGAGTGTCAGAGGTGAACCAGGGAGTGTCTGAGGTGTACCTGGGAGTATCGGAGGTGTACCTGGGAGTATCGGAGGCGTACCTGGGAGTATCAGAGGTGTACCTGGTAGTATCATTGGTGTACCTGGAAGTGTCAGAGGTGTATCTGGAAGTGTCATAGGTGTATCTGGAAGTGTCAGAGGTGTACCTGAGTGTGTCATTGGTGTACCTGTGAGTGTCAGAGGTGTACCAAGGAGTGTCAGAGGTGTACCTGGGAGTGTCATTGGTGTACCTGGGAGTGTTAGGGGTGTACCTGGAAGTGTCAGGGGTGTACCTGGAAGTGTCAGAGGTGTACCTGGGAGTGTCAGAGGTGTACCTGGGAGTGTCAGAGGTGTTCCTGAGAGTGTCAGATGTGTACCTGGGAGTATCGGAGGTGTACCTGGGAGTATCGGAGGTGTACCTGGGAGTGTCAGAGATGTACCTGGTAGTATCATTGGTGTACCTGGGAGTGTCAGAGGTGTATGTGGAAGTGTCAGACGTATACCTGGGAGTATGAGAGGTGTACCTAGGAGTGTCAAAGGTGTCCCTGGGTGTGTGAGAAGTGTACCTGGGAGTGTCAGGTGTGTACCTGGGAGTGTCAGCGGTGTACCTGGGAGTGTCAGAGGTGTACCTGGGAGTGTCAGAGGTGTTCCTGGGAGTGTCAGCAGTGTACCTGGGGAGTGTCAGAGGGTGTACCTGGGAGTGTCAGAGGTGTTTCTGGGAGTGTCGGAGGTGTACCTGTCAGTGTCAGCGGTGTACCTGGGAGTGTCAGGGGTGTACCTGGGAGTGTCAGAGGTGTACCTGGGAGTGTCAGAGGTGTTTCTGGGAGTGTCGGAGGAGTACCTGGCAGCGTCAAATGAGTACCTGGGAGTGTCAGAGGAGTACCTGGCAGCGTGAAAGGAGTACCTTGGAGTGTCAGAGGTGTACCTGGTAGTGTCAGTGGTTTACCTGGGAGTGTCAAAGTTGTACTTGGGAGTGTGATTGGTGTACTTGGGAGTGTCAGAGGTGTATCTGGAAGTGTCAGAGGTGTACCTGGGAGTATGAGAGGTGTACCTGGGAGTGTCAAAGGTGTATCTGGGTGTGTGAGAAGTGTACCTGGGAGTGTCAGAGGTGTACCTGGGAGTGTCGGAGGTGTACCTAGGAGTGTCAGAAGTGTGCCTGGGAGTGTCAGAGGTTCACTTGGGAGTGTCACAGGTGCACCTGGGAGTGTCAGGGGTGTACCTGGAAGTGTCAGGGGTGTACCTGGAAGAGTCAGGGGTGTACCTGGAGGTGTCAGAGGTGTACCTGGGTGTGTCAGAGGTGTACCTGGGAGTGTCAGAGGTGTTCCTGAGAGTGTCAGAGGTGTACCTGGGAGTGTCAGAGGTGTACCTGGGAGTGACAGAGGTGTACCTGGTAGTATCATTGGTGTACTTGGGAGTGTCAGAGGTGTATCTGGAAGTGTCAGAGGTTAACCAGGGAGTGTCTGAGGTGTACCTGGGAGTATCGGAGGTGTACCTGGGAGTGTCGGAGGTGGCTGGGGGTATCAGAGTTGTGCTTGGGAGTGTGATTGGTGTACCTGGGTGTCAGAGGTGTATCCGGAAGTGTCAGAGGTGTGCCTGGGAGTATCAGAGGAGTACCTGGAGTGTCAGGGGTGTGCCTGGTGTCAGATGTGTAGACTGGGAGTGTGGAGGTGTAACTGGGGAGTGTCAGTGGTGTGCCTGGGAGTGTCAGAGGTGTACCTGGGGTGTCAGAGTAGTACCTGGGAGTGTCAGGGTGTACCTGGGAGTGTCATCAGTGCCTGGGAGTGTCAGGGGAGAACCAGGAAGTAAGAGGTGTGCCTGGAGTGTGTCATTGGGTGTGCCTGGAGTGTCAGGGTGTACCGGGGAGTGTCAGAGGTGTGCCTGGAAGTGTCATTGGTGCCTGGGGTGTCAGGGGTGCCTGGGAAGTCAGGGGTGTGCCTGGAAGTGTCAGAGGTGTGCCTGGAGTGTCATCGGTGTGCCTGGGAGTGTCAGAGGTGTGCCTGGGAGTGTCAGAGGTATGCCTGGGAGTGTCAGAGGTATACCTGGGCGTATCAGAGGTGTACCTGGGAGTGTCGGAGGTGTGCGAGTGTCAGAAGTGTGCAGAGTGTCAGAGGTGTACTGAGTGTCAGAGGTGTTCCTGGGGAGTGTCAGAGGTGTGCCAGGGATTGTCAGGGTGTGCCTGGGGTGTCAGAGGTGTGCCTGGAGTGTCAGAGGGTGTGCCTGGGGTGTCATTGGTGTACTGGGAGTGTCAGAGGTGTGCCTGGGAGTGTCAGAGGTGTGCCTGGGAGTGATGGGGTGCACTTGGGAGTGTCTGGGTGCACCTGGGGTGTCTGAGGTGTTGCCTGGGAGTGTCTGAGCTTTGCCTGGGGTGTCTGAGGTGTGCCTGGCAGAGTCTGGGGTGTGCTTGCAGTGTCAGTGGTGTGCCTGGGAGTGTCAGCGGTGGACCTGGGAGTATCATTGGTGTACTTAGGTGTCAGGGGTGTACCTGGAAGTGTCAGAGGTGTGCTGGAGTGTGTCATTGGTGTGCCTGGGGAGTGTCAGAGTGTGCCAGGGGTGTGTCAGAGGTGTGCCGGGAGTGTCAGGGTGTAGACTGGGGTGTCAGGGGTGTGCCTGGAGTGTCATAGGTGTATCTGGTAGTGTCAGTGGTGTACCTGGGTATCAGAGTTGCTTGGGAGTGTGATTGGTGTACCTGGGGTGTCAGAGGTGTATCCAGGTGTCAGAGGTGTACCTGGGAATATCAGAGGAGTACCTGGGAGTGTCAGGGGTGTGCCTGGGTGTCAGGGTGTAACTGAGTGTCGGAGGTGTAACTGGGAGTGTCAGTGGTGTACCTGGGGAGTGTCAGGGGTGTACCTGGGGTGTCAGTGGTGCCTGGGTGTCAGAGGTGTGCCTGGGTGTCATCGGTGTGCCTGGGGTGTCAGGGGAGAACCAGGAAGTGTAGAGGTGTGCCTGAGTGTGTCATTGGTGTACCTGGGAGTGTCAGAGGTGTACCAGGGAGTGTCAGAGGTGTGCCTGGGGTGTCATTGGTGTACCTGGGGATTAGGGGTGTACCTGGAAGTGTCAGGGGTGTACCTGGAAGTGTCAGAGGTGTGCCTGGGAGTGTCATCGGTGTGCCTAAGTGTCAGAGGTGTACCTGGGAGTGTCAGAGGTATACCTGGGAGTGTCAGAGGTATGCCATTATCAGAGGTGTACCTGGGAGTGTCGGTGTGCCTGGGAGTGTCAGAGTGTGCGAGTGTCAGAGGTGTACCTGGGTGTCAGAGGTGTTCCTGAGAGTGTCAGAGGTGTGCCAGGATTGTCAGAGGTGTACCTGGGGTGTCAGAGTGTACCTGGAAGTGTCAGAGGTGTACCTGGGAGTGTCATTGGTGTACCTGGGGAGTGTCAGAGGTGTACCTGGGAGTGTCAGAGGTGTGCCTGGGGTGATAGAGGTGCACTTGGGAGTGTCCGGGTGCACCTGGGAGTGTCTGCGGTGTTACTGGGGAGTGTCTGAGGCACCTGGGAGTGTCTGGGGTGTGCCTGGCAGAGTCTGGGGTGTACTTGGCAGTGTCAGTGGTGTGCCTGGGAGTGTCAGCGGTGTACCTGGGGAGTATCATTGGTGTACTTGGAAGTGTCAGGGGTGTGCCTGGAAGTGTCAGAGGTGTGCCTGGTGTGTCATTGGTGTGCCTGGGGTGTCAGAGGTTTACCAGGGGTGTCAGGGTGTGCAGGAGTGTCAGGGTGTAACTGGGAGTGTCAGGGGTGTCCTGGAGTGTCATAGGTGTATCTGGTAGTGTCAGTGGTGTGCCTGGGGTGTCAGAGTTGTGCTTGGGAGTGTGATTGGTGTGCCTGGGAGTGTCAGAGTGTATCCGGAAGTGTCAGAGGTGTACCTGTGTATCAGAGGTACCTGGGGAGTGTCAGGGGTGTGCCTGGGAGTGTCAGAGGTGTGGCTGGAGTGTCGGAGGTGTGACTGGGGTGTCAGTGGTGTGCCTGGGAGTGTCAGAGGTGTACCTGGGAGTGTCAGAGTAGTACCAGTGTCAGAGGTGTGCGAGTGTCATCAGTGTACCTGGGAGTGGGGAGAACCAGGGAAGTGTAGAGGTGTGCCTGAGTGTGTCATTGGTGTGCCTGGGAGTGTCAGAGGTGTACCAGGGAGTGTCAGAGGTGTGCCTGGGAGTGTCATTGGTGTGCCTGGGAGTGTCAGGGGTGTACCTGGAAGTGTCAGGGTGTTCCTGGAAGTGTCAGAGGTGTACCTGGGGTGTCATGGGGTGTGCCTAGGGTGTCAGAGGTGTACCTGGGGTGTGGAGGTATACCTGGGAGTGTCAGAGGGTATGCCTGGGCGTATCAGAGTGTGCCTGGGGTGTCGGAGGTGTGCCTGGGGTGTCAGAGAGTGTCCTGGGAGTGTCAGAGGTGTGCCTGGGTGTCAGAGGTGTTCCTGAGAGTGTCAGAGGTGTACCAGGGTTGTCAGAGTGTACCTGGGAGTGTCAGAGGTGTGCCTGGAAGTGTCAGAGGTGTGCCTGGGTGTGTCATTGGTGTGCCTGGGAGTGTCAGAGGTGTGCAGGGGTGTCAGTGGTGTACCTGGGAGTGTCGTGGTGTGCATGGGGTGTCAGAGGTGTACCTGGAAGTGTCAGGGTGTGCCTGGAAGTGTCATGGGTGTGCAAGTGTCAGGGGTGTACCTGGGGTGTCAGAGGTGTGCCTGGGGTGTCAGAGGTGTACCTGGTAGTGTCAGTGGTGTACCTGGGGAGTGTCAGAGTTGTGCTTGGGAGTGTGATTGGTGTACCCGGGAGTGTCAGAGGTGTATCTGGAGTGTCAGGAGGTGTGCCTGGAAGTGTCAGGGTGTGCCTGGAGGTGTCAGGGGGTGTGCCTGGAAGTGTCAGAGGTGTACCTGGGGTGCCTGGGGTGTGCCTGGGATTGTCAGAGGTGGACCTGGGAGTGTCAGGGGTGTAACGGGAGTGTCAGGGGTGTACCTGGGTGTATAGTGTATCTGGTAGTGTCAGTGGTGTACCTGGGGTATCAGCGTTGTACTTAGAGTGTGATTGGTGTACAGAAGTGTCAGAGGTGTATCCAGAGTGTCAGAGGTGTACCTGGGGAATTATCAGAGGTGTACCTAGGTGTCAGGGTGTACCTGGGAGTGTCAGAGGTGTGCCTGGGTGTCGGAGGTGTAACTGGGAGTGTCGGGTGTGACTGGGAGTGTCAGTGGTGTGCCTGGGAGTGTCAGAGTAGTACTGGGGTGTCAGAGGTGTGCCTGGGAGTGTCTGAGGGTGTACCTGGGAGTGTCAGGGAAGAACCAGGAAGTGTAAGAGGTGTGCCTGAGTGTGTCATTGGTGTGCCTGGGGAGTGTCAGGGTGTGCCAGGGGAGTGTCAGAGGTGTGCCTTAGGTGTCGTGGTGTGCCAGGGTGTCAGGGGTGTGCCTGGAAGTGTCGGGGTGTGCCTGGGTGTCAGGGGTGTACCTGGAAGTGTCAGTGTGCCTGGGAGTGTCAGAGGTGTACCTGGAGTGTCAGAGGTGTTCTGAGAGTGTCAGAGGTGTGCCTGGGAGTGTCAGGGTGTACCTGGGGTGTCAGAGGTGTGCCTGGTAGTATCATTGGTGTGCCTGGGATTGTCAGAGGTGTATCTGGAAGTGTCAGAGGTGAACCAGGGGTGTCTGAGGTGTGCCTGGGGTATCGGAGGTGCCTGGGAGTATCGGAGGTGTACCTGGGAGTGTCAGAGGTGTACCTGGTAGTATCATTGGTGTGCCTGCTGGGAGTGTCAGAGGTGTATCTGGAAGTGCCAGAGGTGTGCCTCAAGTGTCGGAGGTGTAACTGGGAGTGTCATAGGTGTGCCTGGGAGTGTCAGAGGTGCCTTGGGGTGTCACAGGTGCACCTGGGATGTCTGAGGTGTTACTGGGAGTGTCTGAGCTACCTGGGAATGTCAGAGGTGTGCCTGGCAGTGTCTGAGGTGTTCCTGGCAGTGTCAGCGGGTGTACCTGGGAGTGTCAGCGGTGTACCTGGGGATGTCATTGTACCTGGAAGTGTCAGGGTGTGCCTGGAAGTGTCAGAGGTGTGCCTGAGTGTGTCATTGGTGTAACTGGGGAGTGTCAGGAGTGTACCAGGGGAGTGTCAGAGGTGTGCCTGGGTGTCATTGGTGTACCTGGGAGTGTCAGGGGCACGAGTGTCAGGGGTGTACCTGGAATTGTCAGAGGTGTACCTGGGAGTGTCAGAGGTGTACCTGGGAGTGTCAGAGGTGTTCCTGGGAGTGTCAGAGGTGTGCCTGGAAGTGTCAGGGGTGTGCCTGGAAGTGTCAGGGGGTGTACCTGAAAGTGTCAGAGGGTGTACCTGGGAGTGTCTGAGGTGTGCCTGGGGTGTCTGAGGTGTACCTGGGGTGTCTGAGGCTGTGCCTGGGGTGTCTGGGGTGTACCTGGTGGTGTCAGGGGTGTACCTGGAGGTGTGTGGTGTGCCTGGGGTGTCAGCGGTGTGCCTGGGGTGTCAGCGGTGTGCCTGGGGAGTGTCAGAGGTGTGCCTGGGGAGTGTCCAGAGGTGTACTTGGGTGTCGGAGGGTACCTGGGAGCGTCAAAGGGAGTGCCTGGGGTGTCAGAGGTGTACTGGGAGTATCAGAGGTGTGCCTTGGAGTGTCTGAGGGTGTGCCTGAGGTGTCTGAGGTCTGCAAGTGTCTGGGGTGTGTGGATGTCAGAGTGTATCTGGCAGTGTCGGTGTGCCTGGGGTGTCAGAATGTATGCCTGCGGAGTATCAGAGGTGTACCTGGGAATGTCAGGGGTGTGCCTGGGGGAGTGTCAGAGGTGTTCTGGGGTGTCAGGGTGTGCCTGGGAGTGTCAGGGTGTACCTGGGGGTGTCAGAGGTGTACCTGGTAGTGTCATGGTGTACCTGGGGTGTGGGGGTGTGTCTGGAAGTGTCGAGAGGTGACCAGATGCAGGGTGTACCTGGGGAGTATCAAGTACCTGGGAGTGTCAGGGGTGTGCCTGGAAGTGTCAGAGGTGTGCCTGGAAGTGCCAGAGGTGTAACTGGGGTGTCGGAGGTGTACCTGGGAGTGTCAGAGGTGTGCCTGGGAGTGTCAGGGGGTGCTTGGGGAGTGTCTGGGTGCACCTGGGAGTCTGGTGTAACTGGGAGTGTCAGAGGCTTTACCTGGGAGTGTCTGGGTGTGCCTGGCAGTGTGCAGGGTGTACATGGCAGTGTCAGCGGTGTACCTGGGAATGTCAGGGGTGTCTGGGAGCGTCAGCAGTGTGCCAGGAGTGTCAGAGGTGTACCTGGGGTGTCAAGAGTGTTCACAAGTGTCAAAGGTGTAACTGGGTGTGTGAAGTGTACACGGAGTGTCAGAGATGTACCTGGGATTGTCAGAGGTGTACTAGGGTGTCAGAGGTGTGCCTGGGGAGTGTCAGAGTGGACGGGGTGTCACTGGTGCCTGGGGTCTCGAGGTGTTGCTGGGGTGTGGGCTTTGCCTCAGTGTCTGAGGTGTGCCTGGCAGTGTCTGAGGTGTGCCTGGCAGTGTCAGGCAGTGTGCCTGGGGTGTCAGCGGTGTACCTGGGAGTATCATTGGTGTACCTGGAAGTGTCAGGGGTGGACCTTGAAGTGTCAGAGATGGACCTGAGTGTGTCATTGGTGTGCCTGGGGAGTGTCAGAGGTGTACCAGAGTGTCAGAGGTGTGCCTGGCAGTGTCTGAGGTGGCCTGGCAGTGTCAGCGGTGTGCTTGGAGTGTCAGCAGTGTGCCTGGGGTATCATTGGTGTACCTGGGAGTGTCAGGAAGTGTTTCTGAGGTCAAGTGTGCCTGGGGAGTGTGCAGGTGTGCCTGGGGAGAGAGTCAGAGGTGTGCCTGGAAGTGTCAGATGTGTGCGTGGGAGTCATTGGTGTGCCTGGGGTGTCATTGGTGTACCTGGGTGTGTCGGGGAGTGTACCAGGGGTGTCAGTGGTGTACCTGGAATGTCATTGGTGTACCTGGGAGTGTCAGAGATGTGCTTGGAAGTGTCAGGGGTGTACCTGGAAGTGTCAGGGGTGTACCTGGAAGTGTCAGAGGTGTTCCTGGAATTGTCAGGTGCCTTGGTTGTCAGAGTGTACCTGAGTGTCAGGGTTGTAACTGCAAGTGTCAAGGATTGTACCTGGAGTGTCATAGTGTATCTAGCAGTGTCAGAGTGTAACTGGGTGTCAGCGGTGTACGGAGTGTCAGAGGTGTGCCTGGGGTGTCGGTGCACTTGGGGTGTCATAGGGTCACCTGGGGTTTAGAGTTGAACTGGGGTGTCTGGGCTGTACATGGAGTGTCTGAAGTGTGCCTGGGTGTCTGGAGGTGTACCTGGCAGTGTGTGGTGTGCCTGGGAGTGTCAGGGGTGTACCTGGGAGTGTCAGCGGTGTACCTGGGAGTGTCAGAGGTGTACCTGGGGTGTCAGAGGTGTTCCGGAGTGTCAGAAGTCTGGCAGCGTCAAAGGTACCTGGAGTGTCAGAGGTGTCATGGTAGTGTCATTGGTGTACACTGGGGTGTCAGGTTACTTGGGATAGTGATTGGTGTATAGGGAGTGTCAGAGGTGTATCTGGAAGTGTCAGATGTGTACCTGGGGTATCTCAGAGGTGCCTGGGAGTGTCGGGGTGCCTGGAGTGTCAGGGGTGTAACTGGGAGTGTAGGTGTAACTGGGGTGTCAGAGGCGTGCCTGGGAGTGTCAGAGGTGTACCTGGAAGTGACAGAGTAGTACCTGGGGGTGTCAGAGTGTACAGTGTCTGAGGTGTACCTGGGGTGTCAGGGGAGAACCAGAGTGTAAGGAGGTGTGCCTGGGAGTGTCAGCGGTGTGCCAGGGAGTGTCAGAGGTGAACAGGGGGTGTCAGAGGTGTACCAGGGAGTGTCTAAAGTGTGCATGGGAGTATCAGGTGTGCACCAGAATTATCAGGTGTGCCTGGGGTGTCAGATGTGTGCCTGGTGGTATCATTGGTGTGCCTGGGGTGTCAGAGGTGTATCTGGAAGTGTCAGAGGTGTGCCTGGGAGTATCTGAGGTGTGCCTGGGGTGTCAGAGGTGTGCCAGGGAGTGTCAGAGAAGTACCTGGGAGAATCGGAGGTGTACCTGGGAGTATCAGGAGGTGTGCCTGGGAATGTCAGAGGTGTGCCTGGGGAGTGTGGTGAACCAGGGGTGTCAGAGGTGAACCATGGAATGTCAGTGGGCACCTGGGAGTGTCAGAGGTGTGCCTGGGGTGTCGTGGTGTGCCTGGGGAGTGTCAGAGGTGTGCCTGGAGTTGTGAGAAGTGTGCCTGGGTCGAGGTGTACCTGGAAGGGTCTGGTGTGCCTGGAAGTGTCAGGGGTGTGCCTGGAAGGGGTCAGGGTGTGCCTGGGGTGCCTGGTGTAACTGGGAGTGTCTGCGGTGTGCCTGGGGGTGTCAGATGTGTGCCTTGGGGTGTCAGAGGTGCTTGGGGTGTCACAGGTACCTGGGAGTTCTGAGGTGTAACTGGGAGTGTCTGGAGGCTTTGCCTGGGAGTGTCTGAGGTGTGCCTGGCAGTGTCTGGGGTGTGCAGTGTCAGCGGTGTGCCTGGGGTGTCAGGGTGTGCCTGGGAGCGTCAGCGGTGTGCAGGGAGTGTCAGAGGTGTACCTGGGGTGTCAGAGGTGTTCCTGGGAGTGTCAAGGTGTACCTGGGTGTGTGAGAAGTGCCTGGGGTGTCAGAGATGTACCTGGGATTGTCGGAGGTGTACCTGGGGTGTCAGAGGTGTGCGGGAGTGTCAGAGGTGCACTTGGGAGTGTCACTGGTGCACCTGGGGTGTCTGAGGTGTTGCTGGGGTGTCTGAACTTTCCTGGGTGTCTGGGGTGTGCCTGGCAGTGTCTGGGGGTGCCTGGCAGTGTCAGCGCTGTCTGGGGTTTCAGCAGTGTGCCTGGGAGTATCATTGGTGTACCTGGAAGTGTCAGGGGTGTGCACAAGTGTCAGAGGTGTACCTGGGGAGTGTCATTGGTGTACGGGAGTGTCAGAGGTGTACCAGGAGTGTCAGAGGTGTACCTGGGGTGTCATTGGTGTACCTGGGGTGTCAGGGTGTACCTGGAAGTATCAGGGTGTGCCTGGAAGTGTCAGAGGTGTACCTGGGAGTGTCAGAGGTGTGCCTGGGAGTGTCAGAGGTGTTCCTGAGGAGTGTCAGAGGTGTTCCTGGGGTGTCGGAGGTGAACCAGGGGTGTCAGGAGGTGTGTGCCTGGGGTATCGGAGGTGTACCTGGGAGATATCGGAGGTGTGCCTGGGGAGTGTCAGAGGTGTACCTGGTAGTATCATTGGTGTACCTGGGGTGTCAGAAGTGTATCTGGAAATGTCAGAGGTGTACCTGGGGTATCTGAGGTGTACCTGGGTGTCAGAGGCGTGCTAGGGGTGTCAGAGGTTACCTGGGAGAATCAGGTGTACTAGGAGTATCGGAGGTGTACCTGGGAGTGTCAAGGGTGTGCCTGGGAGTGTCAAGGTAAACCAGGGAGTGTCAGAGGTGAACTAGGGAATGTCAGTGGAGTACCTGGGAGTGTCAGAGGTGTACCTGGGAGTGTCAGCGATGTGCCTGGGAGTGTCAGGGTGTGCCTGGGGAGTGTGAGAGTGTCCTGGGGTGTCAGAGGTATGCCTGGAGGGTCAGGGGTGTGCCTGGAAGTGTCAGGGGTGTGCCTGGAAGTGTCAGAGGTGTACCTGGGGTGCCTGAGGGTATGGCTGGGAGTGTCAGCGGTGTGCCTGGGGAGTGTCAGATGTGTGCCTGGGGTGTCAGAGGTGCAGGTGTCTGGGTGCACCTGGATTTCTGAGTGTAACTGGGTGTGTGAGGCTTTGCCTGGGGGTGTCTGAGGTGTGCCTGGCAGTGTCTGGGGTGTGCCTGGCAGTGTCAGCGGTGTGCCTGGGGTGTCAGGGGTGTGCCTGGGGGTGTCAGCGGTGTACCTGGGAGTGTCAGAGGTGTACGGGGTGTCAGAGGGTGTTCCTGGGAGTGTCGGAGAGTACCTGGCAGCGTCAAGGGTACGTGGGAGTGTCAGAGGAGTAACTGGCAGCGTCAAAGAGTACCTTGGAGTGTCAGAGGTGTACCTAGTAGTGTCAGTGGTGTACCTGGGAGTGTCAGAGTTGTACCTGGAGTGTGATTGGTGTACCTGGGAGTGTCAGAGGTGCAAGTGTCAGAGGTGTACCTGGGATGTCAGGGGTGTGCCTGGGAGTGTCAGGTGTGTGGCGAGGGTCAGGTGTGACGGGTGTCAGTGGTGTGCCACAGGTGTGCAAGTGTCAGAGTGGTGGGGTAGGTGTCAGAGGTGTACCAGGGGTGTCAGGGGAGAACCAGAGTGTGGGGTGTATAGGTGTCAGGGAGGTGTGCCAGGTCAGAGGTGAACCAGGGAGTGTCAGAGGTGATCCAGGAAGTGTCTGGGGTGTGCCTGGGGAGTATCAGGTGTGCCTGGGAGTATCGGAGGTGTGCCTGGGAGTGTCAGAGTGTGCCTTGGTAGTATCATTGGTAAACCTGGGAGTGTCAGGGTGTGTCTGGAAGTGTCAAGAGGTAGACAGGCAGTGTCTGAGGTGTACCTGGGAGAATCAGGTGTGCCTGGGGTATCAGGTGTGCCTGGGAGTGTCAGAGGTGTACCTGGTAGTATCATTGGTGTGCCTAGGTGTCAGGGTATCTGGAAGTGTCAGAGGTGTTCCTGGGGAGCATGAAAGGTGTGCCTAGGAGGGTCAAGGTGTGCCTGGGTGTGTGAAGTGTGCCTCAGGTGTCAGAGGTGTGCCTGGGATTGTCAGAGTGTGCCTGGAGTGTAGAGGTGCACTTGGGGTGTCACAGGTGCACCTGGGGTGTCTGAGGTGTTACTGGGAGTGTCTGAGCTTTGCAGGTGTCAGGGTGTGCCTGGCAGTGTCTGAGGTGTACCTGGCAGTGTCAGCAGTGTGCCTGGGTGTCAGCAGTGTGCCTGGGAGTATCATTGGAATGTACCTATGAAGTGTCAGGGTGTACCTGGAAGTGTCAGAGGTGTGCCTGGGTGTGTCATTGGTGTGCCTGGGGTGTCAGAGGTGTGCAGGGGTGTCAGAGGTGTGCCTGGGAGTGTCATTGGTGTACCTGGGAGTGTCAGGGGTGTACCTGGAAGTGTCAGGGGTGTGCCTGGAAGTGTCAGAGGTGTGCCTGGGAGTGTCAGAGGTGTGCCTGGGAGTGTCAGAGAGGTGTTCTGGAGTGTCAGAGGTGTGCCTGGGGAGGTGTCTTGGTGTGCCTGGGGTGTAGAGGTGTGCCTGGGAGTGTCATGTGCACTTGGGAGTGTCACGTGCACCTGGGAGTGTCTGAAGGTGTTACAGGAGTGTCTGGCTTTATCTGGAGTGTCAAAGTGTGCCTGGGTGTGTGAGAAGTGTGCCTGGGTGTCAGAGGTGTACCTGGGAGTGTCAGAGGTGTGCCCTGGGGTGTCAGAGTTAGCAGTGTCTGAGGTTTTGTGGGAGTGTCTGGGCTTTGACCGGGGTGTCTGAGGTACCTGGCGGTGTCTGGGGTGTACCTGGCAGTGTCAGCGGTGTGCCTGGGAGTGTCAGGGTGTGCCTGGGAGTATCATTGGTGTGCCCTGGAAGTGTCAGGGGTGTACCTGGAGTGTCAGAGGTGTGCCTGAGTGTGTCATTGGTGTAGACTGGGGTGTCAGAGGTGTGCCAGGGGAGTGTCAGGGTGTGCCTGGGAGTGTTGTGGTGTGCCAGGGGAGTGTCAGGGGTGTTCCTGAGAGTGTCAGGGTGTGCCTGGGGTGTCAGAGGTGTGCCTGGGAGTGTCAGGGGTGTTCCTGGTGTATCATTGGTGTACCTGAGTGTCAGAGGTGTATCTGGAAGTATCAGAGGTGAACCAGGGAGTGTCTGAGGTGTACCTGGGTATCGGAGGTGTACCTGGGGAGTATCGGAGGTGTACCTGGGGTGTCAGAGGTGTGCCTGGTAGTATCTTGGTGTGCCTGGGGTGTGAGGTGTATCTGGAAGTGTCAGAGGGTACCTGGGGTATCAGGGTGTACCTGGGAGTGTCAGGGATGTACCTGGGAGTGTCAGGGATGTAACTGGGGAGTGTCGGAGGTGTGACGGGGAGTGTCAGAGGTGTACCTGGGGAGTGTCAGAGGTGTACCTGGGTGTGACAGAGTAGTGCCTGGGAGTGTCAGAGTGTGCCTGGGAGTGTCTGGGGTGTGGGGAGTGTCAGGAAAGAACCAGGGGAGTGTAAGAGGTGTGCCTGGGGAGTGTCAGAGGGTGTACCAGGGTGTCAGAGAATTGAACCAGGGGTGTCAGGAGGTGAACCAGGGGAGTGTCAGAGGTGATCCAGGGGAGTGTCTGAGGTGTACCTGGGGTATCGGAGGTGTGCCTGGGAGTATCAGGTGTGCCTGGGAGTGTCTGAGGTGTGCCTGGTGGTATCATTGGTACACCTGGGAGTGTCAGAGGTGTGCCTGGGGAGTGTCAGAGGTGTGCCTGGGGTGTCTGGGATGTGCCTGGGAGTGTCAGGAAAGAACCAGGGAGTGTGAGGTGTATCTGGAAGTGTCAGAGGTGTGCCTGGGGTATCAGAGGTGTGCCTGGGGTGTCAGGGATGCCTGGGAGTGTCAGGGGGTGTAACTGGGAGTGTCGGAGGTGTAACTGGGAGTGTCAGTGGTGTGCCTGGGGAGTGTCATTGGTGTACCTGGGGGTGTCAGAGGTGTTCCTTAGAGTGTCAGAGGTGTACCTGGGGTGTCAGAGGTGTGCCTGGGAGTGTCAGAGGTGTGCCTTGAAGTGTCAGAGGTGTGCCTGGGGTGCCTGAGGTGTAACTGGGAGTGTCAGCAGTGTGCCTGGAGTGTCAGATGTGTGCCTGGGGTGTCAGGGTGCACATGGAGTGTCAGGTGCCTGGGAGTTCTCTGAGGTGTAACTGGGGTGTGTGAGCTTTGCCTGGGGTGCAGGTGTGCCTGGCGGTGTCTGGGGTGTACCTGGCAGTGTCAGCAGTGGCCTGGGAGTGTCAGGGGGTGTGCCTGGAGTGTCAGCGGTGTGCCTGAGGTGTCAGAGGTGTGCCTGGGGTGTCCAGAGAGTGTTCTGGGTGTCGGAGGAGTACCTAGCAGCGTCAAGGAGTGCATGGGAGTGTCAGAGGGTAACTGGCAGCGTCAAAGGAGTGAACTAGTGTCAGAGGTGTACCTGGTGTGTGTCAGTGGTGTGCCTGGGGTGTCAGGAGTTGTGGCAGAGTGTGATTGGTGTGCCTGGAGTGTCAGGAGTGTGCACTAGGTGTCAGGTGTGCCTAGAGTGTCAGAGTGTGCCCGGGAGTGTCAGGTGTGTGGCTGGGAGTGTGTCGAGGTGTGACTGGGGTGTCAGTGGTGTGCCTGGGGTGACCACCAGGTGTACCAAGTGTCAGGTGATACGTGGGAGTGTCAGAGGTGTGCCTGGGGTGTCAGGGAGAACCAGGAGTGTAGAGGTGTGCCTGGGGAGTGTCAGAGGTCAGGGAGTGTCAAGAAGGTGAACCAGGGAGTGTCAAGAGGTGATCAGGGGAGTGTCTGGGGTGTGCCGAATTATCGGAGGTGTGCCTGGGAGTATCAGGTGTAGGTGTCAGAGTGTGCCTGGTGGTATCGTTGGTAAACCTAGGTGTCAGAGTGTATCTGGAAGTGTCAGAGGTGAACCAGGCGGTGTCTGAGGTGTGCCTGGAGAATCGGAGGTGTGCCTGGGGAATGGAGGTGTACCTGGGAGTGTCAAGAGGTGTACCTGGTAGTATCATTGGTGTACAAGTGTCAGAGGTGTATCTGGAGTGTCAGAGGTGTTCTGGGAGCATGAAGGTGTACCTAGGAGGGTCAAGGTGTACCTGGGTGTGTGAGAGTGTGCCTCAGGTGTCAGAGGTGTGCCTGGGATTGTCGGAGGTGTGCCTAGGGTGTAAGGGTGCACTTGGGGTGTCGGGGTGCACCTGGGAGTGTCTGAGGTGTTGCTGGGGTGTCTGGGCTTTGCCTGGGAGTGTCTGGGGTGTGCCTGGCAGTGTCTGAGGTGTGCCTGGCAGTGTCAGCGGTGTGCCTGGGAGTGTGCAGTGTGCCTGGAGTATCATTGGTGTGCCTTGAAGTGTCGGGGTGTGCCTGGGTGTCAGAGGTGTGCCCCAGGTGTGTCATTGGTGTGCCTGGGAGTGTCAGAGGTGTGCCTGGGAGTGTCAGAGGTGTACCTGGGTGTGTCAGAGTAGTACCTGGGGTGTCAGAGGTGTGCCTGGTGTCACAGGTGGTGTGCCTGGGAGTGTCAGGAAAGAACCAGAGTGTAAGGGTGCACATGGGAGTGTCAGAGGTGTGCCAGGGGTGTCAGAGGTGAACCAGGGAGTGTCCAGAGGTGAACCAGGGGAGTGTCTGAATTGTGCAGGATTATCAGGAGGTGTGCCTGGGATTATCGGAGGTGTGCCGAGTGTCAGAGGTGTGCCTGGTAGTATCATTGGTGTACCTGGGGTGTCAGAATTGTCTGGAAATGTCAGGGTGTGCCTGGAGAATTATCTGAGGTGTGCCTGGGAGTGTCAGAGGTGTGCTAGGGGTGTCAGAGGATTACCTGGGAGAATCGAGTGCCTGGGAGTATCGGAGGTGTACCTGGAGTGTCAGGGTGTGCCTGGGGTGTCAAAGGTGAACCAGGGAGTGTCAGAGGTGAACTAGGGAATGTCAGTGGAGTACCTGGGAGTGTCAGAGGTGTGCCTGGGGTGTCAGCGATGTGCCTGGGAGTGTCAGGGTGTGCTGCAAGTGTGTGAGAAGTGTGCCCGAGTGTCAGAGGTATACCTGGAAGGGTCAGGGGTGTGCCTGGAAGTGTCAGGGGTGGCCTGGAGGTGTCGAGGTGTGCCGCTGGGAGTGCCTGAGGTATGCACCAGAGTGTCAGCGGTGTGCCTGGGAGTGTCAGATGTGTGCCTGGGGTGTCAGAGGTGCACTTGGGAGTGTCTGAGTGCACCTGGGATTCTGAGGTGTGGCTGGGGGTGTGTGAGCTTGCCTGGGGTGTCTGAAGTGTGCCTGGTGTCTGGGGTGTGCCTGGGTGTCAGCGGTGTGCCTGGAGTGTCAGGGGTGTGCCTGGGGTGTCAGCGGTGTACCTGGGAGTGTCAGAGGTGTGCCACCAGGGTGTCAGAGGTGTTCCTGGGAGTGTCGGAGGTACCTGGCAGCGTCAAAAGGTACGTTGGAGTGTCAGAGGAGTAACTGGCAGCGTCAAAGGAGTACCTTGGAGTGTCAGAGGTGTACCTGGTAGTGTCAGTGGTGTGCCTAAAGTGTCAGAGCTGTACTTGGGGTGTGATTAGTGTACCTGGGGAGTGTCAGGTAGCACAGGAGTGTCAGAGGTGTGCCTGGGGTGTCAGGGAGAACCAGGGAGTGTAAGGAGGTGTACCTGGGGAGTGTCAGAGGTGTACCAGGCGAGTGTCAGAGATGAACCATGGGAGTGTCAGAGAGGTGACCCATGGGAGTGTCTGAGGTGTACTAGAATATCGGAGGAGCCAGGGAGTATCAGAGGTGTACCTGGGAGTGTCAGAATTGTACCTGAGCAATGTGCTTCTA
>NW_024743898.1:0-10269 GCF_018991925.1 Homarus americanus | reverse complement strand
TTTAAATATCAGAAAAATGGTTCAACGCTTCTTGTTGTTCTTTGACTTTTTCCCGGTGAAGATGTAGTCTCCCCATGGCAGGTACTGGTCCTTTTGTACATGGCAGAAAGTGGTAGTTTCCTTTTTCTTCTTGTTGTTTTGAGGTTTAGTGTGCTTTGTGGTCTGCAGTTTGTTAGATCGGGGGCCCTTCTCCTTCACCTGGCAAGGCTTCACCTCAACCTTTGAAACTTTTGTTACAGTGCGTCGGAACACCATTGTGATCTACTGACACTAACAGCTCTCTCACTGAGGTCAAATCAAAATTTGACCATACAGAAAGAATTACGGTTTAATAAGGTTGGAATTTAAAGAAATTGACAACAAAATGAAGCTTTGTTTATCACTATAGTGTTGAGGATGGTGTTGTGGTGAAGATGGATGGTGTTATATGTAGTGATGATAGGATGGTGTTATATGTAGTGATGAAGGATGGCGTTATATGTAGTAATGATGGATGGTGTTATATGTAGTGATGATGGATGGCGTTATATGTAGTGATGATGGATGGTGTTATATATAGTGATGATGGATGGCGTTATATGTAGTAATGATGGATGGTGTTATATGTAGTGATGAAGGATGGCGTTATATGTAGTAATGATGGATGGTGTTATATGTAGTGATGAAGGATGGCGTTATATGTAGTAATGATGGATGGTGTTATATGTAGTGATGATAGGAGGGTAATATATGTAGTGATGATGGATGGTGTTATATATAGTGATGATGCATGATGATATATGTAGTGATGATGGTTGGTGTTATATGTAGTGATGTTGGATGGTGTCATATGTAGTGATGATGGATAGAGTTATATGTAGTGATGATGGATGATGTTATATGTAGTGATGATGGGTGATGTTATATGTAGTGATGTTGGATGGTGTTATATGTAGTGATGATGGATGATATTATATGTAGTGATGATAGGATGGTTCTATATGTAGTGATGGATGGTGTTATATGTAGTGATGATGGATGATGTTATATGTAGTTATGATAGGATGGTTTTATATGTAGTGATGATGGATGGTGTTATATGTAGTGATAATGCATGATGTTATATGTAGTGATGATGGTTGGTGTTATATGTAGTGATGCTGGATGGTGTTATATGTAGTGATGATGGATAGAGTTATATGTAGTGATGATGGATGATGTTATATGTAGTGATGATGGGTGGTGTTATATGTAGTGATGTTGGATGGTGTCATATGTAGTGATGATGGATGATATTATATGTAGTGATGATAGGTTGGTTTTATATGTAGTGATGATGGATGTTGTTATATGTAGTGATGATGCATGATGTTATATGTAGTGATGATGGGTGGTGTTATATGTAGTGATGCTGGATGGTGTCATATGTAGTGATGATCGATGGAGTTATATGTAGTGATGATGGGTGATGTTATATGTAGTGATGATGGTTGGTGTTATATATAGTGATGTTGGATGGTGTTATATGTCGTGATGGATGGTTCTATATGTAGTGATGGTGGATGGTGTTATATGTAGTGATGATGGATCGTGTTATATGTAGTGATGATGGATAGTGTTATATGTAGTTATGACGATGGATGGTGTTATAAGTAGTGATGATGGATGTTGTTATATGTAGTGATGAAGGATGGTGTTAGTGAAGATTGTGAAGTGAGATGTAGTGAAGATTGTGAAGTGAGGTGTAGTGAAGATTGTGAAGTGAGATGTAGTGGAGATTGTGAAGTGAGATGTGGTGAAGATTGTTAAGTGAGATGTAGTGAAGATTGTGAAGTGAGATGTAGAGAAGATTGTGAAGTGAGATGTAGTGAAGATTGTGAAGTGACATGTAGTAAAGATTGTGAAGTGAGATGTAGTGAAGATTGTGAAGTGAGATGTAGTGAAGATTGTGAAGTGAGATGTAGTGAAGATTGTGAAGTGGGATGTAGTGAAGATTATGAAGTGAGATGTCGTGAAGATTGTGAAGTGAGATGTAGTGAAGATTATGAAGTGAGATGTCGTGAAGATTGTGAAGTGAGATGTAGTGAAGATTGTGAAGTGAGATGTAGTGAAGATTGTGAAGTGAGATGTAGTGAAGACTGTGAAGTGAGATGTGGTGAAGATTGTGAAGTGAGATGTAGTGAAGATTGTGAAGTGAGATGTGGTGAAGATTGTGAAGTGAGATGTAGTGAAGATTGTGAAGTGAGATGTAGTGAAGATTGTGAAGTGAGATGTAGTGAAGATTTTGAAGTGGGATGTAGTGAAGATTGTGAAGTGAGATGTAGTGAAGATTTTGAAGTGGGATGTAGTGAAGATTGTGAAGTGAGATGTAGTGAAGATTGTGAAGTGAGATGTAGTGAAGATTGTGAAGTGAGATGTGGTGAAGATTGTGAAGTGAGATGTAGTGAAGATTGTGAAGTGAGATATTGTGAAGATTGTGAAGTGAGATGTAGTGAAGATTGAGAAGTGAGATGTGGTGAAGATTGTGAAGTGAGATGTAATGAAGATTGTGAAGTGAGATGTAATGAAGATTGTGAAGTGAGATGTAGTGAAGATTGTGTAGTGAGATGTAGTGAAGATTATGAAGTGAGATGTAGTGAAGAATGTGAAGTGAGATGTAGTGAAGAATGTGAAGTGAGATGTAGTGAAGATTAGTAAGTGAGATGTAGCTTAAGATTGTGAAGTGAGATGTAGTGAAGATTGTGAAGGAGATGTAGTGAAGATTGTGAAGTGAGATGTAGTAAAAATTGTGAAGTGAGATGTGGTGAAGATTGTGACGTGAGACTTAGTGAAGATTGTGAAGTGAGATGTAGTGAAGATTGTGAAGTGAGATGTAGTGAAGATTGTGAAGTGTGATGTAGTGAAGGTTGTGAAGTGAGATGTAGTGAAGATTGTGAAGTGTAATGTAGTGAAGATTGTGAAGTGAGATGTAGTGAAGATTGTGAAGTGAGATGTAGTGAAGATTGTGAAGTGAGATGTAGTGAAGATTGTGAAGTAAGATGTAGTGAAGATTGTGAAGTGTGATGTAGTGAAGATTGTGAAGTGAGATGTAGTGAAGATTGTGAAGTGAGATATAGTGAAGATTGTGAAGTGAGATGTAGTGAAGATTGTGAAGTGAGATGTAGTGAAGATTGTGAAGTGAGATGTAGTAAAGATTGTGAAGTGAGATGTGGTGAAGATTGTGAAGTGAGATGTAGTGAAGATTGTGAAGTGAGATGTAGTGAAGATTGTGAAGTGAGATGTGGGGAAGATTGTGAAGTGAGATGTAGTGAAGATTGTATGAGATGTAGTGAAGATTGTGAAGGAGATGTGGTGAAGATTGTGAAGGAGATGTAGTGAGATTGTGAAGTGAGATGTAGTGAAGATTGTGAAGTGAGATGTAGTGATGATTGTGAAGTGAGATGTAGTGAAGATTGTGAAGTGAGATGTAGTGAAGATTGTGAAGTGAGATGGAGTGAAGATTGTGAAGTGAGATGTAGTGAAGATTGTGAAGTGAGATGTAGTGAAGATTGTGAAGTGAGATGTAGTAAAGATTGTGAAGTGAGATGTAGTGAAGATTGTAAAGTGAGATGTTGTGAAGATTGTGAAGTGAGATGTAGTGAAGATTGTGAAGTGAGATGTAGTGAAGATTGTGAAGTGAGATGTAGTGAAGATTGAGAAGTGAGATGTAGTGAAGATTGTGAAGTGAGATGTAGTGAAGTTTGTGAAGTGGGATGTAGTGAAGATTGTGAAGTGAGATGTAGTGAAGATTGTGAAGTGGGATGTAGTGAAGATTGTGAAGTGAGATGTAGTGAAGATTGTGAAGTGAGATGTAGTGAAGATTGTGAAGTGAGATGTAGTGAAGATTGTGAAGTGAGATGTAGTGAAGATTGTGAAGTGAGATATAGTGAAGATTGTGAAGTGAGGTGTAGTGAAGATTGTGAAGTGAGATGTAGTGAAGATTGTGAAGTGAGATGTAGTGAAGATTGCGAAGTAAGAAGTGGTAAAGATTGTGAAGTAAGATGTGGTAAAGATTGTGAAGTGAGATGTAGTGAAGATTGTGAAGTGAGATGTAGTGAAGATTGTGAAGTGAGATGTAGTGAAGATTGTGAAGTGAGATGTAGCGAAGATTGTGAAGTGAGATGTAGTGAAGATTGTGGAGTGAGATGTAGTGAAGATTGTGAAGTGAGATGTAGTGAAGATTGTGAAGAGATGTAGTGTAGAAGATTTGTGAAGGAGATGTAGTGGAAGATTGTGAAGTGAGATGTAGAAGATTGTGAAGTGAGACGAAAGAAGATTGTGAAGTGAGATGTGTGAAGATTGTGAAGTGAGATGGGTGAAGATTAGAAGGAGAGGAAAGAAGATTGTGAAGTGGAGATGAAAGAAGATTGTGAAGTGAGATGGAAGAAGATTGTGAAGTGAGATGTAGTGAAGATTGTGGAAGGAGATGAAGTGAAGATTGTGAAGTGTGATGTAGTGAAGATTGTGAAGGAGATGTGGTAAAAGATTGCCAGAAGTGAGATGTAGTGAGGATTGTGAAGTGAGATGTAGTGAAGATTGTGAAGTGAGATGTAGTGAATATTGTGAAGTGAGATGTAGTGAAGATTGTGAAGTGAGATGTAGTGAAGATTGTGAAGTGAGATGGAGTGAAGATTGTGAAGTGAGATGTAGTGAAGATTGTGAAGTGAGATGTAGTGAAGATTGTGAAGTAAGATTATAAAGTAAACTGTAGTAATTGTGGTTAAACGAACGCGGGTTATTCTGTAGTGTATCCGTGTCTTGTTAACGTGGAACCAACATGGCGGTGGTTCTCAATATAGATACGTTATTTTGCCGGGAATTTCTGTCAAAACGAAATATTAATCAACCATATTTAGCCTAAATTAACCTAGCGGCTTTATTATATATTCTAAGATGTTTAAGTTGGATAGATCAGATCAGGTTAGGTTAAGTCAGGTTGGGTTAGGTTAGGTTAGTTTTGTTAATTTTGCCACTTAGAGGCTAGTTTATTGTGCCCCCCATACTCATCCTGTGAGCTGTAGCGCAAAGAGATTACAAAGTGGTGTTAGATGAGGTAGGTGGTTAAGTTAAGTTTCAATAGGTTAGGTTAGATTATGTCAGGTTGGGATAAGTTAGATTAGGTAGGTGATAAGTAGATAGGTTACAGTCGGTAGGTGGGAAAGTTAGGCTTGATTAGGTTAGCTTATGTCAGACGGGGAGGTTAGGTTAGATTATGTCAGGTTAGGTAAGATTATGTCAGGTTAGGTTAGATTATGTCAGGTTAGGTTAGATTATGTCAGGTTAGGTAAGATTATGTCAGGTTAGGTAAGATTATGTCAGGTTTGGTTAGATTATGTCAGGTTAGGTAAGATTATGTCAGGTTAGGTTAGATTATGTCAGGTTAGGTTAGATTACGTCAGGTTATGTTAGATTACGTCAGGTTAGGTTAGATTATGTCAGGTTAGGTTAGATTATATCAGGTTAGGTTAGATAATGTCAGGTTAGGTTAGATTATGTCAGGTTTGGTTAGATTATGTCAGGTTAGGTAAGTAGGTGGAGGTGGGTAAAAAAGGTTAGGTTAGGTCGGCAGGTTTTAGTGTAGGAGCTTAAGTAATCCCGTAAAATTTCATGTTAATTTTTGACACCATACATCGTAATAATCCTTATAAACTATGTTAAGGAACTGTGGTGTAATTTTTTCTGAACGGTTTATTATAAGTTTTATGCCATTAAAGAAGTTTTATCAAAGAGCGGCGTAATGAACCACAGACGTATTACCATTAAGTCCTAAGTAACTTAAAACATGACTAATAACATATGAACATGTAGTATTATATGATTACAATTTAACATAATATATTATGAATGCTGTTATAATATCTTAAGTGTGTTACAAACATGGCTGCTCATATATGCCATCCTGTGTCTGGCAAAGAAGAGATTGCAGTAAGTAAAATTAATTGCTAAAGACAAATACTGGAAATTAAACATATACTTATTACCATTATCTGAAAAGCTTAGAACCACCGTTTTATATTTATTAAAAGTTTGTAGTGTTATACATCATGTGTATACAAGTCACAAGTTATTATTTACGACATTGCTTCAGTCCTCGTCATCAGAGTCTTCTGTGTACAACAGATTCCTTCACCTTGTTTAGGCATTTCTCATCATCTGCTTGACAGTTGCACATCTCGGTGCATGTCATGCTATTCTTTCTGATTCTTTTTGTATGAACATGACAATGATCCACATTTCCTGACGCCACATCCACATTTAACAAGTTCTGTGATTGCTTCTGGAGCTGGTGGTTGGTCTGATATTACTAGTATGAAACAGTCATTGTCAATCTTCCAGCCATGCTCTAATTGTGAAAGCATTTCACTGTCTGCATCATAAGACCACAGAAGAGCTTGATACCTTCCTCTCAATATATGATACTTTAGAGTTGCTGCAGTCGCTGGTAGTTCTCAAGCTTCTGCCTGCGTTTTCTTGAAGAGATGCCATCTAAGTTTTGACAGTTAAGTGAAAGTCATTCGTGGACAGTAGAGCTTAAATACAAATTCCTCTAGACCAATATACATGTCTGCTGGAGGGCATTTGGTCTACTCAGCATCTTGAATGCATCTAGGAATTTTGTGTTAGATTTCATCAAAGTGCTCCAACATGCTTTCTTTCCTTTGCCAACAAATTTTCCAATGCAGTCAGATCCTGTGAAGGAATGGAAACCTGTAAGGCTCTCTGCCCAATGTGTCGTCGCTCACCAGTTCCTGTTATCATACTTGTATTTTCTCCAAGTTGAGGCTGCTTTAATATGCCAAACACATCAGTGTCTGGTGACTTCATATGTACAGTAGGGTGTGTCATACGGAGGCGAATTTTTTTTTTTTGAGTTTGAAAAATCGGCCCATGGTATTAATGTTGTATTTCTCTGTGCAGAATCATGTGATATCTTCAGATTTGAAAAGTTTTCATTTTTTGCTAGGTAAATTTTAACTTGAAATCTTATGAAAATTCAGTATTCCCACCCTTTTACCAACACCACTAAATAGCTTATTTAAAGTAAAGTAAATGTATCAGGTTAATTTATTAGGATGAAAATGATCCAGAAGAGTGAAACGAATGATCTTGACACATACAAAAACCGGTTTTACTACTACGACCCGGTGTTGCTGCACACCATAGAGAACATGTCTTTCTTGCTTCTGTTTCTACTCATCACCTCCCTGCTGACCACCTGAGCTCGGATGTAGCCTTCCCTCCTCTCCTGGCCGGGCTGACGGACTGCTGGCCTGCCCACTTACCGTGTACACAACGCCTATACTCTGTGCGAGGGCCAGGCAGGACACGCATGGGGTTGTCCAGGAAAGCTCTGACTTGAACATTGGTGAGGCTGCAGGCAAGAGGGGGCTCACTGCCAGCCTGGATGTTATCCAGATCTATGAGATCAGTGAGGGTCTTGGCACCTAGATTGACTTCAGGAGTCTTCCTGACCCTGAAGGAATCGTCACCAACTGATTCGTCATGCCCAGATCCTCTCATAAGTCTCATATCCAAGATCTTTTTGACTGCCACTCTTTTCTCCTCCTCATCCTTACTGCAGAGCATTGTCTGCAGAACTGCCCGGGATGAGCATACCAGAAGATCTCCTCAGTCTGCTCCACAATCTGGAACAACCTTCCTGGCTGATCAGAGCCTGCTGAAGAGAACACGCTCGACTCGAGAACGATGACTGACCTTGGTGTTGAACCAATTTGGCAAGTAGGACACTCACGATGAATTGACAATAAGTCTCAGGTTGTGAAGCTGGTTCCCTTTCAGTTTATGAGCGACCCAAATTCTGCAGAACCTGAGAGCCGTTGTGAGCCACCTAGAATGTGAGACTGGACCTATCTGCAGGTAAGCAAATCTATCAGGCATGACCCCAGTTTTGATGGCACTGCAAATCATGTAACCATAGTACTGGTCAGTACTCAGGTCGTCAATAACAGTATGTGCAAGCTCAACGAGTGGAGGGCCAACTGTGATTTATTCAAAGCTCGGATTTATTTCTAACTCAGTGGCAGAGTCCAGCATCTTGCCAAGAGGACCAGACCATCTGTTGTTTGAAAGAGTCTTGCCATCCAGCTCCTGGATCAGATGTCTGAGTGGCAACTCGTTGGTGTGGAGGTCACAAACAATCCAGACCAGCTTCCTTCCAATCTTCCGCTCTATCCACTGTATGACCCCCCCTTGCCACCCTGTGTTCGTGTTGGTGCTGTCCCCTCTAATGGCCTGCAGGGTCTGGTCTACGTTCCTCTCTCTGAGCCAGTTCACAATGTTATCTGCCACTATCTCAGCTGGTTTCCTGATGTCATCTTTCTCTGGAGTGAAATGCCACAAATACTTCCCTCCTGGTTCACTGCAGCAGGAGTAGTGTTTCTCCTTCACCATGGCAGGGAACAACTTGTCAGAATCTCCAACTTTCATGAACACTTTAGTGTCATCCCTTCTCCCATCAAAGAACAAACAATTGATTCCATTTTCTCTTATCCCCTTATCAAACTCCTCTTCTAGGTTACTGACAAGTTTCTCCTGAGCTCTCCTTACTTTGTTATGATCTATCACCAGGTGAACATCATCAGGTGTTATCAAACCACCGTCAATCCAGGCAGCTGTTGCTATCTCTGCAGTTTCTCTGAGACCAGTGTGGTGTCGCATGCTGGCCAGAGCTATGCTCCGGATATCTTTCCTATTTCGAATCTTATGCCTGGAAGGTTTGGGATCATTATTTTCTGGGTTAGGGACAAAGTCACCATTCTCCTGGTCAGCACTCGGATCAGCCATGGGAAGTCATTAAACTCTGAATCAGCTTGACTCCAATCATCGGCCTTTTTTACCTCACCCTGGGCCTTCTCAAGTCTCTTTTCCTCGGCAACTCTTCTCCTCTTCTGTCTCTCTCTGTGGCAGCCTCCCTGTCTCTGGACTCAATATCTGCCAGAATCATGAGAGCCCCTATACTTTCGCCAGTCTTCTCTGCTTTGACAAATGCCAGTCTGATCACAGGAATCTTCAGTTCACGCTATAAATACAGGAGATGTGGGCCTCGGATTTGGTTGTAGTCACGACTTCCATCCAAACTCAGGACAGAGAACAATTTGGCACTTGCAAGTAATTATGTCAAATAACTGGTCCAGCTGCTTTTGGCAAAAGCTGGGTCCTTAACTGCAGTTTTCCCAACTGGCTAGCAGTCTCTCACTAATCTTCTTCTGACTTGTTATGACTGGAGGCTTGAACTGAGCGTTAGCCAGAGTGTACTGTGCCAAGACAGCTTTGGTCATATCACTGGCAATGTCTTTGTTTGTGTAAGTTCTTGGTTCTTTTCACTGATTTGCCTGATTAAAACACCGTATCTCAAAGCATCTCTCAATGTAGGCAACTCCGACTTCAGGAGCTCTCTCCCAGACCCAATATAGTGACTGAGATGGCTGGATTTTTGGTTCCTCGTCCTGACACAAGCAGCCATCGCAAATATTATCAACTTATAAATGCATCAGAATCTGAAACAGAAAAAAATATTGTTAGTTGGGTTGTTAAAGAATGAAGTCAGAAAGCAATGTTCACTATTTAATTGTAATGCACTAATGCAGCTGTACGTTAGATTTTCGATAAATTTCACGCTAAAATTTACCTAGCAAAAGGTTGTAAAATATTGAAACTGAAATTATTTTATGTTTATATACACTAAAATCTACCAAAAAAGTGATGGGCCATTAGTTTTAGCTGATCTTCCCTCCTATGACACACCCTAATATATATAGATTGATATATATATAGATAGATAGATAGATAGATATATATATATATAGACAGATATATATATATATATATATATATATATATATATATATATATATATATATATATATATATATATATATATATATATATATATATATATATATATATATATATATATATATATATATAGATATATATATAGATATAGATATATATATATATATATATATATATATATATATATATATATATATATATATATATATATATATATATATATATATATATATATATAGATATATATATATATATATATATATATATATAGATATATAGATATATAGATATAGATATAGATATAGATATATAGATATATAGATATATAGATATATAGATATATATAGATATATAGATATATAGATATATAGATATAAAGATATATAGATATATAGATATATATAGATATATATAGATATATATATAGATATATAT
>NW_024743897.1:0-1176 GCF_018991925.1 Homarus americanus | reverse complement strand
CACTCCTCTGATGATAATCTTGAGGACGTGAGTGGTAGGTCGAAAGGTCCCCTACTAATGCAACCAAGTTTTATTGTTCTTACTGTAAAAACCTGCGCTAAATCTCCTTTTGGCGGGCCTCAGTGACTTACCTGGGACATATCGTTGGGCATGGTATTGAGACCAGAGACATAAGCGTTAAAGCCATCTTGTCCTTCACTCCAGGACGAGACTCATGCGCTTCCTGGGGATGTCAAGGTTACTACGGTTCTGCAATAACTTCTCCAGCGTGGCGGACTATACCTTACCAGTTCTGCGGTCCCTTACATCTGGAACAGAGGATGCGACCATCTTTCCATATAAAACTTCCTTGCCTCCAAGCCTGTAGTCACCTGACCCTTCCTTCCAAAATCAACGCTAAGCGGTGTCAGGTGAGGCTGTCTTGACCCAACCACTGATGTCCTTCACCCTGTGGCATACTACTCGGCCAAGTTGAAAAAACATCAGACACACTTCCGACCATAGAAGGAGGCCCTGGCTCTGGTGTTGGCAATAAGAAGTTTGAATGTTACCTCAATCTACAACCACCTAGTCTTCTGATAACCGCTCACGCAAGACCTCCAGCCAGATCCTCTGCTGGGCTCTCCTCCAGCCCTATAATCTAAAAGTCCGGCACATAAAGGGGTGGACCTGATTCGGACTTATCCGAGCTCCAGTGGAAATGCAGCCCTCATATAACAAAATTGATCGTCCACGTTCTCATATTGTTCCTAAAGTATGCACAGATAGTTATTTGGCTGCATGGTTCAAGTGGTTTGCATTTCACGATGAGTTTTAGTATGTATAAGAACATCAGCATAAGCTGATTGCGATATTATTGGGGTTATCTGGTATTGATTAAATAATGTATTCATAAGAACATTGAACAAATGGGACTAAAGACTCCACCTTGAGGGGTGCCAAGTTGCATATCTTTAACTTCACTTTTGTAAACCTGAAACAGTGCAGCAGCCCTTCTGTTGGTTAACCACTTATTCAGTGTAACGACCTATTTTGGCTGGATTAAGTACAATATCAGTTGCCTATTGGAATATCAAATGTAGCTGGTCCACGAAATGTGGTGTATCTGTGCCTTTCATCCCGCACAGTTAGGAATGTGGTGATGCAGTTATGTACACTTTTACCATGGGTGTACAT
>NW_024743896.1:0-50452 GCF_018991925.1 Homarus americanus | reverse complement strand
GGGAGTGTTAGAGGTGTATCAGGGAGTGACAGAGGAGTACCTGGGAGTGTCAGAGGGTGTGCCTGGGGTGTGAGGGGTACCTGGGAGTATCAGGTGTGCCTGGGAGTGTCAGAGGTGTGCCTGGGAGTGTCAGAGGTGTGTCCTGGGGGTGTCAGAGATGTGCCTGGGTGTCAGGGGTGTACCTAGGGAATGTCAGTGGAGGAACCTGGGGTGTCAGAGGTGTGCCTGGTAGTGTCGGAGGTGTACCTGGGAGTGTCAGGGGTGTACCAGGGAGTGTCAGTGGTGTGCCTGGGGTGTCAGGGTGTGCCTGGGAGTGTGAAGGTGTGCCTGGGAGTATCGGAGGTGTGCCTGGGGAGTGTCGGGAGATGTGCACCAGGGTCACAGGTGTACCTGGGGAGTGGAGGTGTGCCTGGGGAGTGTCAGAGGTGTACCTGGGATTGTCAGGGGTGTACCTGGGAGTGTCAGGGTGTGACACAAGTGTCAGGCGTGTAACACAGGGAGTGTCGGAGGTGTACCTGGGAGTGTCAGAGGTGTACCTGGGAGTGTCAGAGGTGTGCCTGGGGTGTCAGAGATGTGCAGGGGCGTGTCAGAGGTGTGCCTGGGAGTCTCAGTGGACAGAGTGTGGGGGCGTGCCTGGGAGTGTCAGAGGTGTGCCTGGGGATTATCAGGTTGTTCTGGAGTATCAGTGTGCCTGGGAGTCAGGGGTGTACCTTGGTGAGTGGGGGTGTGCCTGGGGAGTGTCAGAGGTGTACCTGGGGGTGTCAGGGGGTGTAACTGGGGTGTCAGAGGTGTGCCTGGGGTGTCAGCGGTGCCTGGGAGTGTCTGGGGTGTGCCTGGGAGTGTCAGAGGTGTGCCTGGGGAGTGTCAGAGGTGCACTTGGGGTGTCAGAGGTGCACCTTGAGGTGTCGAGGTGTGCCTGGGAGTGTCTGGGGTGTACCTGGCAGTGTCTGGGTGTACCTGGCAGTGTCTGAGGTGTACCTGGGAGTGTCAGAGGTGTGCCTGGGGTCAGCGGTGCACCTGGGGTGTCAGAGGTGTGTCAGGGAGTGTCAGAGGGTGCCTAGGAGTGTCAGAGGTGTGCCAGGAGTGTCAGAGGTGTGCCTGGGAGGTATCGGAGGTGTGCCTGGGAGTGTCAGAGGTGTGCCTGGGAGTGTCAGAGGTGTGCCTGGGGAGTGTCAGAGATGTGCCTGGGGGTGTCAGGGTGTGCCAGGGTGTCAGAGAACCTGGGGAGTGTCAGAGGTGTGCCTGGGAGTGTCAGAGGTGTGCCTGGGGTGTCAGAGTGTGCCAGGAGTGTCAGTGGAGTGGGAGTGTCAGGGGTTGCCAGGGATGTCAGTGGTGCCTGGGAGTGTCAGAGATGTGCACCTGGGTGTCAGGAGGTGTGCCAGGTATGTCTGGAGTGGAATATAAGTGTCAGGTGTGCCTGGGGTGTCAGAGGTGTACCTGGGAGTGTGAGAGTGTGCCTGGAGTGTCAGAGGTGTGCCTGGGAGTGTCGGGGTGTGCCTGGGAGTGTGAGGTGTGCCTGGGAGTGTCGGAGGTGTGCTTGCGAGTGTGAGGGGTGTGCCTGGGGTGTCAGGGGTGTGCCTGGGGGTGTCGGGGTGTGCCTGGGGAGTGTCTGGGGTGTGCCTGGGAGGTGTCAGAGGTGTGCCTGGGAGTGTCAGAGGTGTGCCTGGGAGTGTCAGGGTTGTGCCAGGGAGTGTCCAGTGCGATGAGTGTCAGAGGTGTGCCTGGGGTGTCAGAGGTGTGCCTGGGAGTGTCAGAGGTGTGCCTGTGAGTGTCAAGGTGTGCAGGGGTGTCAGAGGAGTACCTGGGGTGTCAAGGTGTGCCTGGGAGTGTCAGGGTGTGCCTTGGAGTGTCAGAGGGCCTGGGGAGTGTCAGAGGTGTGCCTGGGAGTGTCGGAGGTGTGCCTGGGAGTGTGAGAAGTGTACCTGGGAGTGTCAGAGGTGTGCCTGGGGTGTCGGAGGTGTGCCTGGGGAGTGTGAGGTGTGCCTGGGGAGTGTCAGAGGTGTGCCTGGGGTGTGAGGTGTACCTGGGGTGTCAGGAGGTGCCTTGGGTGTCAGGGGTGTGCCTGGGGTGTCAGAGGTGTGCCTGGGAGTGTCGGAGGTGTGCCTGGGAGTGTGAGAGTGTGCCTGGGGGTGTCAGAGGTGTGCCTGGGGTGTCAGAGTGTGCCTGGGAGTGTCAGGGGTGTGCCAGGAGTGTCAGTGGTGCAGAGTGTCAGAGGTGTGCCTGGGAGTGTCGAGTGTACCTGGGGTATCGGCGGTGTGCCTGGGAGTGTCAAAGGTGTACCTGGGTATCAGAGGTGTGCCTGGAGTGTCAGAGGTGTGCCTGGGGAATATCAGGTGTGCCTGGGAATATCAGTGTGCCAGGGCGTGTCAGAGGTGTGCCTGGGGAGTCTCAGAGGTGTACCAAGAGTGTCAGAGGAGTGCCTGGGAGTGTCAGGAGGTGGCCTGGGAGTGTCGGAGGTGTACCTGGAGTGTCAGGAAGTGTACCTGGGAGTGTCAGATGTGTACCTGGGAGTATCAGAGGTGTACTGGGGTGTGAGAAGTGTGCCTGGGGTGTCAGGGGGTGTACCTGGGGTGTCAGAGGTATGCAAGTGTCAGGGGTGTGCCAGGGGTGTCAGTGGAGTGCCTGGGGTGTCAGAGATGTGCCTGGGAGTGTCAGAGGTGTGCCTGGGAGTGTCAGGTGTGCCTGGGGAGTGTCAGAGGTGGCACCTGGGGTGTCAGGTGTGCCTGGGTGCAAAGGGTGTGCCTGGGGTGTCGTGGGTGTGCCTGGGGTGTGGGGTGTGCCTGGGGTGTCGGGTGTGCCTGGGGTGTGGGTGTGCCTGGGGATGTGAGGGTGTGCCTAGGGGTGTCAGGGGTGTGCCTGGGGTGTCGGGTGTGCCTGGGGAGTGTGGGGTGCAGGTGTCGGGTGTGCCTGGGGTGTCAGGGTGTGGGGTGTCAGAGTGTGCCTGGGAGTGTCAGAGGTGTGCCGGGTGTCTGAGGTGTGCCTGGGTGTCAGAGGTGTGCCTGGGAGTGTCAGGTGCTTGGGGTGACAGAGTGCCTTGGAGTGTCGAAGGTGCCTGGGGGTGTCTGGGGTGTGCCTGGCGGTGTCTGGGGTGTGCCTGGCGGTGTCTGGGGTGTGCCTGGCAGTGTCGGTGTGCCTGGGAGGGTCAGCGGTGCCTGGGAGTGTTGGGGTGTATCAGGGGAGTGACAGAGGAGTGCCTGGGAGTGTCAGGGTGTGCCTGGGGAGTGTCAGGGTGTGCCTGGGGTGTCGGAGGTGTGCCTGGGAGTGTCAGAGGTGTGCCTGGGGAGTGTCAGAGTGTGCCTGGGGTGTCAGAGATGTGCCTGGGAGTGTGAGGTGTGCAGGGGATGTCAGTGGAGACCTGGGGTGTCAGAGGTGTGCCTGGTGGTGTCGGGAGGTGTGCAGGTGTCAGGGGTGTGCCAGGGGTGTCGGTGGAGTGCCTGGGAGTGTCAGGGGTGTGCCAGGGGAGTGTCAGTGGAGTGCCTGGGGTGTCAGAGATGTGCCTGGAGGTGTCAGGAGTGTGCAGGTAATGTCAGTGGAATGCCTGGGAGTGTCAAGGTGTGCCTGGGGAGTGTCAGAGGTGTGCCTGGGGAGTGTGAGAGGGTGTGCTTGGGGAGTGTCAGGGTGTGCCTGGGGTGTCGGAGGTGTGCCTGGGGTGTGAGAAGTGCCTGGGGTGTCGGAGGGTGCTTGCGGTGTGAGAGTGTGCCTGGGGAGTGTCTGGGGTGTGCCTGGGGGTGTCTGAGAGTGTAGAGGTGTCTCAGAGTGTGCCTGGTGAGTGTCAGAGGTGTGCCTGGTGTCAGAGGTGTGCCTGGGGAGTGTCAGGGGTTGTACCAGAGTGTCAATGGGTACGTGGGGTGTCAGAGATGTGCCTGGGAGTGTCCAGGGTGTGCCTGGGGAGTGTCAGGGTGTACCTGTTAGTGTCAGAGGTGTACCTGGGAGTGTCTGAGATTCACCTGGGAGGTGTAAAAGTGTGCCTGGGGAGTGTCGGGTGCCTGGGTGTGTCGGAGTGTGCCTGGGAGGGGTCAGGGTGTGCCTGGGAGTGTTGGGGTGTGCCTGGGAGTGTCAGCGGTGTGCCTGGGTGTCTGGGGTGTGCCAGGTGTCAGGTGTGCCTGGGGTGTCAGAGGTGCACTTGGGAGTGTCAAGGTGCACCTTGGGTGTCTGTGGTGTGCCTGGGTGTGTGTGAGGTGTGGCAGTGTCTGGTGTACCTGGCAGTGTCAGCGGTTTGCCTGGGGAGTGTCAGCGGTGTGCCTGGGGTGTTAGACGTGTATCAGGGGTGACAGAGGGAGTGCCTGGGAGTGTCAGAGGTGTGCCTTGGATTGTCAGGAGTGTATCTGGGAGTGTCGGACGTGTACATGGGAGTGTCAGAGGTGTGCCAGGAATGTCAGAGGTACTTGGAGTGTCAGGGTGTACTTGGGTGTCAGAGGTGTGCCTGGGGAGTGTGGGGTGTGCCTGGGGAGTGTCAGGTATGCCTGGGTGTGAGGAGTGTGCCTGAGGGTGTCTCAGGTGTGCCTGGGGTGTCAGAGTGTGCCTGGGGAGTGTGGGGGTGTAACAGAATGTCAGTGGAGTGCCTGGGGTGTCAAGGGTGTGCCTGGGGTGTCAGAGGTGTGCCTGGGGTTGTCTGAGGTGTGCCTGGGAGTGTCAGGAGGTGTGCCAGGTGTCAGGTGCCTGGGGTGTGGGGTGTGCCTGGGGTGTCTGAGGGTGTGCCTGGCAGTGTCTGAGGTGGCCTGGGGAGTGTCAGAGGTGCACGGGAGTGTCAGAGGTGCCTTGGGTGTCTGGGGTGTGCCTGGGGTGTCTGGGGTGTGCCTGGCAGTGTCTGAGGTGTGCCTGGCAGTGTCTGGGGTGTGCCTGGCACTGTCAGCGGTGTTTCTGGGGAGTGTCACCGGTGCCTGGGGTGTCAGAGGTGTGCCTGGGGTGTCGGAGGTGTACCTGGGAGTGTCAGAGGTGTGCCTGTGAGTGTTGGACGTGTGCCTGGGGTGTCAGAGGTGCAGGGGTGTCGAAGGTGTGCAGCAGGTGTCGAGGTGTGCCTGGGGTGTCTGAGGGTGTGCCTGGGGTGTCTGGGGTGTACCTGGCAGTGTCTGGGGTGTGCCGGTGTCAGCGGTGTGCCTGGTCAGCAGGTGCACCTGGGGTGTGGGGTGGTCAGGGGTGACAGAGTGCCTGGGGTGTCAGAGTGCCTGGGGTGTCAGAGGTGTGCCTGGGGTGTCAGGAGGTGTGCCTGGGGAGTGTCAGGTGTGCCTGGGGTGTCAGGTGTGCCTGGGGAGTGTCAGAGGTGTACCTGGGAGTATCAGAGATGTATGGGGAGTGTCAGAGGTGTATCTGTGAGTGTTGGACGTGTGCCTGGGGTGTCAGAGGTGTACTGAGGGGTGAGAGGTGTGCCTGGAGTGTCAGAGGTGTACCTGGGGAGTGTGAAGTGGCCTGGGGATGTGAGGGGTGTGCCTGGGGTGTCAGAGGACCAGAGTTATCAGAGATGTGCTGGGAGTGTCAGAGATGTGCACGGATGTGAGAGGTGTGCCTGTGAGTGTCAGGGTGTGCCTGGGGGTGTGGGGTGTGCCTGGGAGTGTCAGGGGTGTGCCAGGGAGTGTCAGTGGAGGCCTGGGGTGTCAGAGGTGTGCCTGGGGTGTGTCAGGGGTTGTACCAGGGAGTGTCAATGGAGTACCTGGGGTGTCGGAGGTGTGCCTGGGAATGTCAGAGGTGTGCTGGGGTGTCAGAGGGTGTACCTGGGGAGTGTCGGAGGTGTGCAAGTGTAAGAGTGTGCCTGGGAGTGTCGGGTGTGCCTAGTGTCAGAGGTGTGCCTGGGAGTGTCAGAGGGGTGCCTGGGGTTTCAGCAGTGTGCCTGGGGTGTCTGGGGTGCTGGTGTCAGGAGTGTGGCTGGGAGTGTCAGAGTGCACTTGGGGTGACAGGTGCACCTTGGGAGTGTCAGAGGTGTGCCTGGGGTGTCTGGGGTGTGCCTGGCAGTGTCTGGTGTGCCTGGCAGTGTCTGAGGTGTGCCTGGCAGTGTCAGCGGTGTGCCTGGGAGGGTCAGCGGTGCACCTGGGGAGTGTTGGGGTGTATCAGGGAGTGACAGAGGGTACCTGGGGTGTCAGAGGTGTGCCTGGGGAGTGTCAGAGGTGTGCCTGGGGGAGTGTCGGAGGGTGTGCCTGGGGAGTGTCAGGGGTAGTTGCCTGGGGTGTCAGAGGTGTGCCTGGGAGTGTCAGAGATGTGCCTGGGGAGTGTCGGGGTGGCCAGGGAATGTCAGTGGAGTACCTGGGGTGTCAGTGGTGTGCTGTGGTGGTGTCAGGTGTGCCTGGGGTGTCAGAGGTGTGCCAGGGGTGTCAGGTGGTGCCTGGGGTGTCAGGTGTGCCAGGGGAGTGTCAGTGGTGTGCCTGGGGTGTCAGAGATGTGCCTGGGGAGTGTCAGAGGTGTACCTGGGTGTCAGAGGTGTGCCTGGGGAGTGCAAGGGTGTGCCTGTGAGTGTCGTGGGTGTGCCTGGGGTGTGAGGTGTGCCTGGGGTGTCGGAGGTGTGCCTGGGGAGTGTCGGAGGTGTGCCTGGGGAGTGTCAGAGGTGAACCTGGGGTGTCAGAGGTGTACCTGGTAGTGTCGGAGGTGTGCACAGGGAGTGTCAGGGGTGTGCCAGGGAGTGTCGGTGGGTACCTGGAGGTGTCAGAGGTGTACCTGGGGAATTAACGAGGTGTATCAGGGGTGTCGGAGGTGTACCTGGGTGTCAGAGGTGTGAGTGGGGTATCAGAGGTGTGCCTGGGGTGTCAGGTGCCTGGGGTGTGAAGTGTGCCTGGGGAGTGTGGGGTGTGCCAGGTGTCAGGGGTATGCCTGGGGTGTCAGAGGTGTGCCTGGGGTGTCGGTGGTGCCTGGGGTGTCAGAGGTGTGCCTGGGGTGTCAGAGGGTGTGCCTGGGAGTGTCAGAGGTGTGCCTGGGGTGTCAGAGGTGTGCCTGGGAGTGTCGGGTGTCCAGAGGTGTACCTGGGAGTGTCGGAGGTATTACCTGGAAGTGCAAAAAGAAAGTATTACCTAAGTGTCGTAGGTATTACCTGAAATTATGAAACTGTGCCTGGGGTGTCAGGAGGTGTGCCTGGGGTGTCTGAGGTGTGCCTGGGGAATGTCAGAGGTGTGCTTGGGGAGTGTCAGAGTGTGCCTGGGGGTGTCGGAGGTGTGCCTGGGGTGTAGAGATGTACCGTCAGGAGGTGTGCCTGGGGTGTCGGAGGTGTGCCTGGGGAGTGTCAGAGGTGTGCCTGGGGAGTTTCAGCGGTGTGCCTGGGGGAGTGTCTGAGGGTGTGCCTGGGGAGTGTCAAAGGTGTGGCTGGGGAGTGTCAGAGGTGCACTTGGGGAGTGACAGGGGTGCAGCAGGTGTCGAAGGTGTGCCTGGTGTCTGGGGTGTACCTGGCAGTGTCTGAGATGTGCCTGGCAGTGTCACAGGGGTGTACCTGGCGGTGTCAGCAGTGTGCCTGGGAGGGTCAGCCGGTGCACCTGGGGAGTCAGAGAGGTGTATCAGGGGTGTGAGGAGGTGCCTAGGAGTGTCAGAGGTGTGCCTGGGGTGTCAGGGTGTGCCTGGGGAATTATCGGAGGTGTACCTGGAGTGTCAGAGGTGTGCCTGGGGGTGTCAGAGGTGTGCCTGGGAGTGTCAGAGATGTGCCTGGGGTGTCAGAGGTGTGCCAGGGAGATGTCAGTGGAGAACCTGGGAGTGTCAGAGTGTGCCTGGTGGTGTCGGAGGGTGTGCCTGGGGAGTGTCAGGGGTGTATCTGCTGGGAGTATCGGAGGTGTGTGCCACCAAGTGTCAGAGGTGTGCCTGGGGTATCCAGGGTGTTGCCTGGGAGTGTCAGAAGAGGTGTGCCTGGGAATATCAGGTGTGCCTGGGAATATCGGAGATGTACCAGGGCGTGTCAGAGGTGTGCCTGGGAGTCTCAGAGGTGAAGAACAAGAGTGTCAGAGGCGTACTTACAGAATTAATCAGAGGTGTACCTGGGATATCAGGTTGTTCCTGAGAATGTCAGGTTTACACCAAGTGTCAGAGGTGAACAGCAGGTGTCAGAGTGTGCCTAAAGTGTCAGAGGTGTGCCAGGGAGTGTCAGGTGTGGCACAGAGGTCAGAGGTGTGACAGGAATGTCAGAGGGTGAACCAGGGTTTCAGTGGAGTGCCTGGGGTCTCAAAGGTGTACCTGGGGAACCCTTGGAGGTGTGCCTGGGAATATCGGAGGTGTATCTGTAGTGTCAGAGTGTGCCTGGCGGTGTCAGAGTGTGCCTGGGAGTGTCAGAGATGTGCCTCTGGGGTGTCAGTGTGCCTGGGGTGTGAGAACTGTGCCTGGGGAGTGTCGCAGGTGTGCCTGCAGGGAGGTGTACATGCCAGTGTCAGCGGTGTGCCTGGGAGTGTCAGAGGTGGTACTTGGAGTGTGTCAGTGGAATACCTGGGAGTGTCAAAGGTGTGCCTGGGGTGTCAGGGTGTGTGCCTGGGGAGTGTCAGAGGGTGTACCTGGGAGTGTTAGAGAGGTGTACCTGGGGTGTCAGGAGGTGTGCCTGGGAGTGTGAGAAGTGTACCTGGGGAGTGGAGGGTGTGCTTGCGGTGTGGGGGGTGTGCCTGGGGGTGTCTGGGGTGTGCCTGGGGTGTCTGGGGTGTGCCTGGGAGTGTCTGGGGTGTGCCTGGTGGGGTGTCCAGAGGTGTGCCTGGGGAGTGTCAGAGGTGTGCCTGGGAGTGTCAGGGTTGTGCCAGGGTGTCAATGGGTACCTGGGAGTGTCAGAGATGTACCTGGGGAGTGTCAGAGGTGTACCTGGGAGTGTCAGAGGTGTACCTGTTAGTGTCAGAGGTGTGTGCCTGGGAGTGTCTGAGATGTGCGCAAGTGTAAAGAAAGTGTACCTGGGGAGTGTCGGAGAGTGTCCCTGGGTGTGTCGGAGGTGTACCTGGGAGTGTCAGGGGGTGTACCTGGGAGTGTTGGGGTGTGCCTGGGAGTGTCAGCAGTGTGCCTGGGAGTGTCTGAGGGTGTACCTGGAAGTGTCAGAAGTGTGCCTGGGAGTTTCAGGGTTGCACTTGGGAGTGTCAAGGTGCTGCACCTTGGGTGTTGTGGTGTGCCTGGGTGTGTCTGGGGTGTTGTGTCTGGGGTGTGCCTGGCGGTGTCTGGGGTGTGCCTGGGTGTCTGGGGTGTGCCTGGCAGTGTCAGCGGTTTGCCTGGGAGTGTCAGCGGTGTGCCTGGGGTGTTAGACGTGTATCAGGGGGTGACAGAGGTGCCTGGTGTCAAGGTGTACTTGGGTGTCAGAGGTGTATCTGGAGTGTCGGACGTGTACATGGGGAGTGTCAGAGGTGTACCAGGGAATGTCAGAGGGAGTGCTTGGGAGTGTCAGGTTGTACCTGGGAGTGTCAGGAGGTGTGCCTGGGAGTGTCAGAGGTGTGCCTGGGAGTGTCGAGGTATGCCTGAGAGTGTGAGAAGTGTACCTGGGGAGTGTCTCGGTGTACCTGGGAGTGTCAGAGGTGTGCAAGTGTCAGGGGGGTGTAACAGGGAATGTCAGTGGAGTACCTGGGAGTGTCAAGGTGTGCCTGGGGAGTGTCAGAGGGTGCCTGGGATGTGTCAGAGGTGTGCCTGGGAGTGTCAGAGGTGTGCCTGGGGTGTCAGGTGTGCCTGGGGTGTCTGGAGGGTGTGCCTGGGGTGTCTGGTGTGCCTGGCAGTGTCTGGGGTGTGCCTGGGGTGTAAGAGCTGTACCTGGGGTGTCGGTGTGCCTGGGAGTGTCGGAGGTGTGCCTGGGAATGTCTGGGGTGTGCCTGGGGTGTCTGAGGTGCGCAGCAGGTGTCTGGGGTGTGCCTGGGGAGTGTCTGGTGTGCCTGGCGGTGTCTGGGGTGTGCCTGGCAGTGTCTGGGGTGTGCCTGGCACTGTCAGCAGTGTTCTGGGGAGTGTCACCGGTGCCTGGGGAGTGTCAGAGGTGTGCCTGGGAGTATCGGAGGTGTGCCTGGGAGTGTCAGGGTGTGTGTGTGGTGTTGGACGTGTGCTGGGGAGTGTCATGGGTGCCTTGGGAGTGACAGAGGTGCCTTGGGTGTCGAAGCTGTGTGCCTGGGGGTGTCTGGGGTGTGCCTGGCAGTGTCTGAGGTGTGCCTGGCAGTGTCTGGGGTGTACCGCAGTGTCAGCGGTGTGCCTGGGAGGTCAGCGGTGCACCTGGGAGTGTTAGAGGTGTATCAGGGAGTGACAGAGGTGTACCTGGGAGTGTCAGGGGTGTGCCTGGGTGTCAGAGGTGTGCCTGGGGATTATCGGAGGTGTGCCTGGGGGTGTCAGAGGTGTGCCTGGGGTGTCAGGCCTGGGGAGTATCAGAGATGTGCCGAATTTCAGAGGTGTATCTGTGAGTGTTGGACGTGTGACCTGGGGTGTCAGAGGTGTGCAGGGGTGTGAGAAGTGTGCCTGGGGAGTGTCAGGGTGCACCAGGGTGTAGAAGTGTGCTGGGGTGTGGTGTGCCTGGGGAGTGTCAGAGGTGTGCCTGGGGGTATCAGAGATGTGCCTGGGAGTGTCAGAGATGTGTGCCTGGGGGTGTGGGGAAGTGTGCCTGTGAGGTGTCAGGGGTGTGCCAGTGTGGGGGTGTGCCTGGGGTGTCAGGGGTGTGCCAGGGTGTCAGTGGAGGAGCCTGGGGTGTCAGGTGTGCCTGGGTGTCAGGGGTTGTGCCAGGGAGTGTCAGTGGAGTGCCTGGGGGTGTCGGGTGTGCCTGGGAATGTCAGGGTGTGCTTGGGGTGTCAGAGGTGTGCCTGGGGTGTCAGGTGTGCCTGGGGAGTGTAGAAGTGTGCCTGGGGTGTCAGGTGTGCCTGGGGAGTGTCGGAGGTGTGCCTGGGGTGTCAGAGGTGTACCTGGGGTGTCAGCGGTGTGCCTGGGGTGTCTGAGGTGTGCCTGGGGAGTGTCAGAGGTGTGGCTGGGGTGTCAGAGGTGCACTTGGGGTGCAGAGGTGCACCTTGGAGTGTCGAAGGTGTGCCTGGGGTGTCTGAGGTGTGCACCAGCGGTGTCTGGGGTGTGCCTGGCAGTGTCTGGGGGTGTACCTGGGGAGTGTCAGAGATGTGCCTGGGAGTGTCAGAGTGTTTCTGGGAGTGTTGGACGTGTGCCTGGGAGTGTCAGAGGGTGTGCCAGGGAATGTCAGTGGAGAACCTGGGAGTGTCAGAGGTGTGCGTGTGTGTCGGAGGTGTGCCTGGGAGTGTCAGGGGTGTACCGGGGGTGTCAGTGGTGTGCCTGGGGAGTGTCAGAGGTGTGCCTGGGGAGTGTCAGAGGTGTGCACAGGGGTATCGGTGTGCCTGGGAATGTCGGAGATGTGCCAGGGCGTGTCAGAATGCCTGGGAGTCTCAGAGGGTGAACCAAGAGTGTCAGGGCGTGCCTGGGAGTGTCAGAGGTGTACCTGGGGTGTCAGTTGTTCTGGGAGTATCAGAGTGTACCTGGAGATGTCAGAGTGAGACCTGGGGAGTATCAGGGTGTGCCTGGGGGTGTCAGAGTGTGCCAGGGGTGTCAGGGGTGTAACTGGGGAGGTCAGAGGTGTAACTGGGAATGTCAGAGGTGAACCAGGGTGTCAGTGGAGTACCTGGGAGTCTCAAGGTGTGCCTGGGGAGTATCGGATGTGTACCTGGGAATGTCGGAGGTGTACCTGGGTGTCGGGAGTGTGCCTGGGAGTGTCAGAGGTGTGCCTGGGGGTGTCAGAGATGTGCCTGGGAGTGTCAGGTGTGCCTGGGGTGTGAGAGTGCCCAGGGAGTGTCGCAGGTGTGCCTGGGAGTGTCAGGTGTGCCTGGAGTGTCGGCGGTGTGCCTGGGGTGTCAGGGTGTGCCAGGGGTGTCGGTGGAATACCTGGGAGTGTCAGAGGTGTACCTGGGGTGTCAGAGGTGTGCAGGGTGTCAGTGTGCCTGGGGAGTGTCAGAGGTGTGCCTGGGAGTGTCGGAGGTGTGCCTGGGAGTGTGAGGTGTGCCTGGGGAGTGTCGGGTTGTGCCACGGAGTGTGGGAAGTGTGCCTGGGGTGTCTGGGGTGTGCCTGGGGTGTCTGGGGTGTGCCTGGGGTGTCTGGGGTGTGCCTGGTGGGTGTCAGAGGTGTGCCTGGGGTGTCAGAGGTGTGCCTGGGGTGTCAGGGGTTGTGCCAGGGTGTCAATGGGTAGGGAGTGTCAGAGGTGTGCCTGGGGTGTCAGAGGTGTACCTGGGAGTGTCAGAGGTGTGCCTGTTGAGTGTCAGAGGTGTGCCTGGGGAGTGTCTGAGATGCCTGGGGAGTGTAAAAAGTGTACCTGGGGTGTCGGAGGTGTGCCTGGGGTGTCGGAGGTGTGCAAGTGTCAGAGGTGTGCCTGGGGAGTGTCAGAGGTGTGCCTGGGGTGTCAGCGGTGTGCCTGGGAGTGTCTGAGGTGTGCAGAGTGTCAGAGGTGTGCCTGGGGTGTCAGAGGTGCACTTGGGGGTGTCAAGGGTGCACCTTGGGTGTCAGTGGTGTGCCTGGGTGTGTCAGAGGTGTGCCTGGCAGTGTCTGGGGTGCCTGGCGGTGTCAGGGGTGTGCCTGGGAGTGTCAGCGGGTTGCCTGGGATGGCGGTGTGCCTGGGGTGTTAGACGTGTATCAGGGAGTGACAGGAGGAGTGCCTGGGAGTGTCAGAGGTGTGCCTGGGGTGTGAGGGGTGTGCCTGGGGAGTGTCTGAGGTGTCCTGGGGTGTCAGAGGTGTGCCTGGGAGTGTCAAGGGTGTGCCAGGAAGTGTCAGAGGTGTGCCTGGGGTGTCAGGGTTGTGCCAGGGGAGTGTCAGTGGGTGCCTGGGGAGTGTCAGAGATGTACCTGGGGTGTCAGAGGTGTGCCTGGGGTGTCAGGTGTGCCTGTGGTGTCAGGGGTGTACCTGGGGTGTCAGAGGTGTGCTTGGGGAGTGTTAGGGGTGTGCCTGGGGAGTGTCAGCGGTGTGCCTGGAGGTGTCTGGGGTGTGCCTGAGAGTGTCAGAGGTGTGCCTGGGGTGTCAGGGTGCACTTGGGAGTCAGAGGTGCACCTTGGGTGACTGTGGTGTGCCTGGGTGTGTCTGGGGTGTACCTGGCAGTGTCTGAGGGTGTGCCTGGCGGTGTCTGAGGTGTGCCTGGCAGTGTCAGCGGTGTGCCTGGGAGTGTCAGCGGTGTGCCTGGGAGTGTTAGACGTGTATCAGGGAGTGACAGAGGAGTGCCTAGGGTGTCAGAGGTGTGCCTGGGGTGTGAGAGTGTGCCTGGGGAGTGTCTCAGGTGTGCCGAGTGTCAGGTGTGCCTGGGGTGTCAGGGGGTGTAACAGGGAATGTCAGTGGGTGCCTGGGGTGTCAGAGGTGTGCCTGGGGTGTCAGAGGTGTGCCTGGGATGTGTCAGTGTGCCTGGGAGTGTCAGAGGTGTGCCTGGGGTGTCGGAGGTGTGCGTGGGAGTGTAAGTGTGCCTGGGGAGTGTGGGTGTGCCTGGGGGTGTCGGAGGTGTGCCTGGGGTGTCAGAGGTGTGCCTGGGAGTGTCTAGGGGTGTGCCTGGGGTGTCAGGGGTGTGCCTGGGGAGTGTCTGAGGGTGTGCCTGGGGTGTCAGGTGCTTGGGGAGTGTCAGAGGTGCGCCAGGAGTGTCTGGAGGTGTGCCTGGGGTGTCTGAGGTGTGCCTGGCAGTGTCTGGGGTGTGCCTGGGCAGTGTCTGGGGTGTGGCTGTCAGCGGTGTTTCTGGGAGTGTGCGGTGCACTTGGGGTGTTAGAGGTGTATCAGGGGGTGACAGAGGAGTACCTAGGAGTGTCAGAGGTGTGCCTGGGGTGTCAGAGGTGTGCCTGGAGTGTCGGAGGTGTGCCTGGGAGTGTCAGAGGTGTGCCTGGGGTGTCAGGGGTGTGCCTGGGGAGTATGAGAGATGTGCCTGGGGAGTGTCAGAGGTGTCTGGGGTGTTGGACGTGTACCTGGGAGTGTCAGAGGTGTGCCAGGGGTGTGAAAGTGTGCCTGGGGTGTCAGAGGTGTACAGGAGTGTAAGTGTGCCTGGGAGTGTCAGAAGTGTGCCTGGGGTGTCAGAGGTGTGCCTGGGGTGTCAGAGGTGTGCCTGGGGGTGTGAGATGTGCCTGGGGTGTGAGAGTGTGCCTGGGGTGTCAGAGGTGTGCCTGGTGTGGGGGGTGTGCCTGGGGTGTCAGGGGTGTGCAGGTGTCAGTGGAGGCCTGGGAGTGTCAGAGGTGTGCCTGGGGGTGTCAGGTGTGCCTGGGGTGTCAGGGGTGTGCCAGGGGTGCAGTGGGTGTGCCTGGAGTGTCAGAGGTGTGCCATGGTGTCAGAGGTGTACCTGGGGAGTGTGTCGGAGTGTGTGCATGGGAGTGTCAGGGGTGCCAGGGGAATGTCAAGGAGTACTTGAGTGTCAGAGGTGTGCCTGGGAGTGTCAGAGGTGTGCAGCAGGTGTCAGAGGTGTGCCTGGGGAGTGTCAGAGGTGTGCCTGGGGAGTGTCAGGTATGCCTGGGAGTGTGAGAAGTGTGCCTGGGGTGTTAGACGTGTCAGGGGGTGACAGGGAGTGCCTGGGGTGTCAGGAGGTGTGCCTGGGGTGTGAAGTGTGCCGGTGTCTCAGGTGTGCCAGGGTGTCAGAGGTGTGGGGTGCCGTGGGTGCCTGGAGTGTCAGGGTGTGCCTGGAGTGTCAGAGTGTGTCTGGGGAGTGTCGGAGGTGTGCATGGGGTGTCAGAGGTGTGCCAGGGAATGTCAGAGGGAGTACTTGGGGAGTGTCAGAGGTGTGCCTGGAGGTGCAAGGGAGTGTGCCTGGGAGTGTCGGGGGTGTGCCTGGGGTGTCAGGAGTGTGCCTGGGGAGTGTCCGGAGTTGTGCCTGGGATTATCGGAAGTGTACCAGTGTCAGAGGTGTGCCTGGGAGTGTCAAGTGTGCCTGGGAGTGTCAGAGGTGTGCACAGAGTGTCAGAGTGTACCAGGAGTGTCAGTGGGTACCAGTGTCAGAGGGCCTGGGAGTGTGAGGTGTGCCTGGGGAGTGTCAGAGGTGTGCAAGTGTCAGAGATGTGCCTGGGGTGTCAGGTGTGCCTGAGGTGTGAGAGTGTGCCTGGGGGTGTTGAGGCGTGTATCAGGGGTGACGGAGGTGCCTGGGTGTCAGAGGGTGTGCTGGGGGAGTGTCAGAGTGTGCCTGGGAGTGTCAGGAGGTGTGCCTGGGAGTGTCAGGGGTGTGCCTGGGAGTGTCAGTGGTGCCTGGGGAGTATCAGAGGTGTGCCTGGAGTGTCAGAGGTGTATCTGGGGAGTGTCGGAGTGTGCATGGGAGTGTCAGGAGGTGTGCCAGGGAATGTCAGAGGTGTGCCTGGGAGTGTCAGAGGTGTGCCTGGGAGTGTCAGAGTGTGCCTGGGGAGTGTCGGAGGTGTGCAAGTGTCAGAGTGTACAGTATCAGAGTTGTTCCAGGAGTATCAGGGTGTGCCTGAGTGTCAGAGGTGAACCTGGGAGTGTCAGAGGTGTGCCGAGTGTCAGAGGTGTGCAGGGGGTGTCAGGGGTGTGGCACAGGTGTCAGAGGTGTGACTGGGGATGTCAGGAGGTGAGATCATGGTGGTGGGTGCAGGTGTCAGGGGTGTGCCTGGGGTGTGAGAGGTGTGCCTGGGGTGTCAGGGGTGTGCCTGGGGTGTCAGGGTGTGCTTGCGAGTGTGAGGAGTGTGCCTGGGGTGTCTGGGGTGTGTCTGGGGTGTGCCTGGGGTGTCTGGGTGTGCCTGGTGGTGTCAGGGTGTGCCTGGGGAGTGTCAGAGGTGTGCCTGGGGTGTCGGGGTTGTGCCAGGGGGTGTCAGTGGAGTGCCTGGGGTGTCAGAGATGTGCCTGGGGTGTCAGATGGTGTGCCTGGGGTGTCAGAGGTGTGCCTGTTAGTGTCAGAGGTGTGCCTGGGAGTGTCAGAGGTGTGCTTGGGGTGTTAGAGGTGTGCCTGGGGTGTCAGCGGTGTGCCTGGGGAGTGTCTGAGGGTGTGCCTGGAAGTGTCAGAGGTGTGCCTGGGGTGTCAGGGGTGCCTTGGGGTGTCAAGGTGCCCTTGGAGCTGTGGTGTGCCTGGGTGTGTCTGGTGCCTGGCAGTGCTGAGGTGTGCCTGGCAGTGTCTGGGGTGTACCTGGCAGTGTGCGGTTTGCCTGGGGTGTCAGCGGTGTGCCTGGGAGTGTTGGGCGTGTATCAGGAGTGACGGGAGTGCCTGGGAGTGTCAGAGGTGTGCTTGGGGGTGTGAGGGTGTGCCTGGGGAGTGTCTCAGGTGTGCCTGGGGTGTCAGAGGTGTGCCTGGGAGTGTCAGGGGTGTAACAGGGATGTCAGTGGGTACCTGGGAGTGTCAGAGTGTGCCTGGGGTGTCAGAGGTGTGCCTGGGATTGTCAGAGGTGTGCCTGGGAGTGTCAGAGGTGTGCCTGGGGAGTGTCAGGTGTGTGTGGGGTGTAAGTGTGCCTGGGGTGTCGGGTGTGCCTGGGGTGTCGGAGGTGTGCCTGGGGTGTCAGGGGTGTGCTTGGGGTGTCTGGGGTGTGCCTGGGGAGTGTCTGGGGTGTGCCTGGCAGTGTCTGAGGGTGTGCCTGGGGTGTCAGAGGTGCACTTGGGGTGTCAGGGGTGCAGCAGGTGTCTGGTGTGCCTGGGGTGTCTGGGGTGTGCCTGGCAGTGTCTGGTGTGCCTGGCAGTGTCTGAGGTGTGCCTGGCACTGTCAGCAGTGTTTCTGGGGTGTCACCGGTGCACTGGGAGTGTTAGAGGTGTATCAGGGGAGTGACAGAGAGTGCCTGGGAGTGTCAGAGGTGTGCCTGGGGTGTCAGTGTGCCTGGGATTATCGGAGGTGTGCCTGGGAGAGTCAGAGGTGTGCACCAGTGTCAGAGGTGTCGCATGGGAGTATCAGAGATGTACCTGGGGTGTCAGAGGTGTATCTGGGAGTGTTGGACGTGTGCCTGGAGTGTCAGAGGTGTGCCTAGGAGTGTCAGAGGTGTGCCTGGGAGTGTCAGAGGGTGTGCCGAGTGTAAGTGTGCACGGAGTGTCAGGGTGTACCAGAGTGTCAGTGGAGGCACAGAGTGTCAGAGGTGTGCCTGGGAGTGTCGGAGTGTGCCTGGGAGTGTCAGGGGTGTGCCTGGGAATTGTCAGTGGGTGTGCCTGGGAGTGAGGTGTGCAGCAGGTGTCAGAGTGTGTCTGGGAGTGTCGGAGGTGTATCTGGGAGTGTCAGAGGTGTGCTAGGGGATGTCAGAGGGAGTGCATGGGGTGTCAGAGGTGTGCCTGGGGTGTCAGAGGTGTGCCTGCAGGTGTCAGAGGTGTGCCTGGGAGTGTCAGAGGTGTGCCTGGGGAGTGTCAGAGGTGTGCACCAGGAGTGTGAGGAGTGTATGGAGTGTCAGAGGTGTGCCTGGGGAGTGTAAGTGTGCCTGGGGAGTGTCAGGGTGTGCCAGGAGTGTCAGTGGAGTGCCTGGAGTGTCAGAGGTGTGCCTGGCAGTGTCAGAGGTGTACCTGGGAGTGTCAGGGGTGTACCAGGGGAGTGTCAGTGGGTACCTGGGGTGTCAGAGGTGTGCCTGGGGTGTCAGAGTGTGCCTGGGGAGTGTCGGCTTGACTGCCTGGGGTGTCAAGGTGTGCCTGAGAAGTGTCAGGAGGTGTGCCTGGGGTGTCAGAGGTGTGCCTGGGGTGTCAGGAGGTGTGCCTGGGGAGTGTCGGAGGTGTCCTGGGGAGTGTGGAAGTGTGCCTGGGGAGTGTCAGAGGTGTGCCTGGGAGTGTCAGGGGTGTGCCTGGGGTGTCAGAGGGTGTGCCTGGGGAGTATCAGAGGTGTACCTGGGAGTGTCAGAGGTGTGCCTGGGGTGTCAGAGGTGTGCCTGGGGAGTGTCAGGTGTATGTGGGGAGTGTAAGAGTGTGCCTGGGGAGTGTGGAGGTGTGCCTGGGGGTGTCAGGGTGCTGACCTTGGGATGTCAGAGGTGCACCTTGGAGTGTCTGAGAGTGTACCTAGTGTCTGGAGGTGTGCCTGGGTGTCAGTGTGCCTGGCAGTGTCTGAGGTGTACCTGGCAGTGTCAGCGGTGTTCCTGGGGTGTCACCGGTGCCTGGGAGTGTTGGGGTGTCAGGGGTGACAGAGGAGTACCTGGGAGTGTCAGAGGTGTGCCTGGGAGTGTCAGGGGTGTACCTGGGGTATCAGGAGGTGTGCCTGGGAGTGTCAGAGGTGTATCTGGGAGTGGAGGTGTGCCTGGGGAGTGTCAGAGGTGTGCAGGGAATGTCAGTGGTGAACCTGGGGTGTCAGAGGTGTGCAGAGGTGTGGGAGCACCTGGGGTGTCAGGGGTGTGCCAGGGGTGTCAGTGGAGTGCCTGGGAGTGTCAGAGGTGTACCTGGGGTGTCGGAGGTGTGCATGGGTGTCAGAGGTGTGGCAGTGTCAGCGGTGTGCCTGGGGTGTCAGAGGTGTGCTGGGTGTCTGGGGTGTACTAGGGTGTCTGGGGTGTGCCTGGGATGTCAGAGGTGTGCCTGGGGTGTCTGGGGTGTGCCTGGGGTGTCTGAGGTGTGCCTGGGGAGTGCATGGGAGGGACCAGGGGTGAAAGGGTGTGCCTGGGGTGTCAGAGGGTGTGCCAGGGTGTCTGAGGTGTGCAAGTGTCAGAGATGTGCCAGGGAATGTCAGAGAATGCCTGGGGTGTCAGAGGTGTGCCCGGGTGTCAGAGTGTGCCAGGGAATGTCAGTGGAGTGCCTGGGGTGTCAAGGTGTGCCTGGGGAGTGTCGTGTGCTTGCAGGGTGTTGGACGTGTGCCTGGGGTGTGAGAGGTGTGCCAGGATATGTCAGTGGAGAACCTGGGAGTGTCAGAGGTGTGCCTGGGGTGTTGGAGGTGCCTGGGGTGTGGGGTGTGCAGGGGTGTCAGGGGAGTGCCTGGGGAGTGTCAGAGGTGTGCCTGGGGTGTGGGAGGTGTACATGGGTGTCAGAGGTGTGCCTGGGAGTGTCAGCAGTGTGCCTGGGGTGTCAGGGGTGTGCCTGGGGTCTGGGGTGTGCCTGGGAGTGTCTGGGGTGTGCCTGGGACTGTCAGAGGTGTGCCTGGGGTGTCTGAGGGTGTGCCTGGGGTGTCTGAGGTGTGCCTGGGAGTCTGCAGGAGAACCAGGGGGAGTGAGAAGGTGTGCCTGGGGTGTCAGAGGTGTGCAGGGAGTGTCTGAGTGTGCCTGGGGAGTGTCAGAGATGTGCCAGGGTGTCAGAGGTGTGCCTGGGAGTGTCAGGGGTGTGCCTGGGAGTGTCAGAGGTGTGCCTGGAGTGTCGGAGGTTTGCAGCTGGGTGCCGGGTTGTGCCTGGGAGTGTCAGGGTGTGCCTGGGGATTTGAGAGAGTGTGCCTGGGAGTGTCGGAGGTGTGCACCAGGGTGTGGGAGGTGTGCCTGGGGTGTCAGAGGTGTTCTTGGGAGTGTCAGGGTGTGCCTGGGGTGTCAGTGTGCCTGGTGGTGTCTGGGGTGTGCCTGGGAGTGTCAGAGGTGTGCTGGGTGTGAGGTGCACTTGGGGAGTGTCAAGGTGCACCTTGGGTGTCTGAGGTGTGCCTGGGGTGTCTGGGGTGTGCCTGGGGAGTGTCAGGGTGTGCTTTGGGTTATCAGAGGTGGCCTGGGATTGTCAGAGGTGTGCCTGGGAGTGTCAGAGGTGTGCCTGGGGTGTCGGAGGTGTGTCTGGGGAGTGTGGGGTGTGCCTGTGGTGTCAGGAGGTGGGGAGTGTCGGGTTGTGCCTGGGAGTGTCAGGAGGTGTGGCAGGTTGTCTGGGGTGTGCCTGGGAAGTGTCTGAGGTGTACCTGGGAGTGTCTGAGGTGTGCCTGGGGTGTCAGAGGTGCCTTGGGAGTGTCAGAGGTGCACCTTGGAGTCTGAGGTGTGCCTGGGGTGTCTGGGGTGTGCCTGGCATTGTCTGAGGTGTGCCTGGCGTGTCTGGGGTGTGCCTGGCATGTCAGCGGTGTTTCTGGGAGTGTCACGGTGCTGCAGGAGTGTTAGGGGTGTATCAGGAGTGTCAGAGGTGTACCTGGGAGTGTCAGGGTGTGCCTGGGGTGTCAGAGGTGTGCCTGGGAGTGTCGGAGGTGTGCCTGGGGTGTCAGAGTCTGCTCAGGAGTGTTGGAGTGTGCCTGGAGTGTCAGAGTGTGCAGGGATTGTCAGTGGAGTGCCTGGGGTGTCAGAGGTGTGCTTAGGTGTCGCAGGTGTGGCAAGTGTCAGGGGTGTGCCAGAGTGTCAGTGGAGTGCCTGGGGTGTCAGAGGTGTGCCTGGGTGTGGGAGGTGTGCATGGGTGTCAGGGTGTGCCTGGGGTGTCAGCGGTGTGCCTGGGAGTGTCAGGGGTGTGCCTGGGAGTGTCTGAGGTGTGCCTGGGGTGTCTGGGGTGTGCCTGGGACTGTCAGAGGTGTGCCTGGGGTGTCTGAGGTGTGCTTGGGGAGTGTCTGGGGTGTGTGCCTGGGGTCTTGGGAGACCAGGGATTGAAAGAGGTGTGCAGGGTGTCAGGGAGGTGTGCCAGGAGTGTCTGAGGTGTGCCTGGGTGTCAGAGGTGTACCTGGGGAATGTCAGAGGGAATGCACCTGGGGTGTCAGAGGTGTGCCCTAGTGTCAGAGGTGTGCCAGGGATGTCAGTGGTGTGCCTGGGAGTGTCAGGGTGTGCACCTGGGAGTGTCAGGTGTGCCTGTGAGGTGTTGGACGTGTGCCTGGGAGTGTGAGAGGTGTGGGATATGTCAGTGGAGAACCTGGGAGTGTCAGAGGTGTGCCTGGGGTGTTGGAGGTGCACCTGGGAGTGTCAGGGTGTGCCAGGGGTGTCAGTGGGTGCCTGGGGTGTCAGGGGTGTGCCTGGGGAGTGTCGGAGGTGTGCATGGAGTGTCAGGTGTGCCTGGCAGTGTCAGCGGTGTGCCTGGGAGTGTCAGGGTGTGCCTGGGGTGTCTGGGGTGTGCCTGGGGTGTCTGAGGTGTGCCTGGGACTGTCAGAGGTGTGCCTGGGGTGTCTGGGGAGGTGTGTGCCTGGGGTGTCTGGGGTGTGCCTAGAGTCATGGGGAGAACCAGGGGAGTGAAAGGGTGTGCCTGGGGTGTCAGAGGTGTGCCAGGGGTGTCTGGGGTGTGCCTGGGGTGTCAGAGATGTGCCAGGGGAGTGTCAGTGAGGAATGCCTAGGAGTGTCAGAGGTGTGCACTGGTGTCAGAGGTGTGCCTAGTGGTATCGGAGGTTGCAGCAGGTGCGGGAGTTGTGCCTGGGGTGTCAGGGTGCCTGGGGAGTGTGAGGAGTGTGCCTGGGGTGTCGGAGGTGTGCCTGGGTGTGGGTGTGCCTGGGGTGTCAGAGGTGTTCTTGGGAGGTCAGAGGTGTGCACCGGGGTGTCAGCGGTGTGCCTGGTGGTGTCTGGTGTGCCTGGAGTGTCAGGGGTGTGCCTGGGAGTGTCAGGAGGTGCACTTGGGAGTGTCAGAGGTGCTTGGGTGTCTGAGGTGTGCCTGGGCAGTGTCTGAGGTGCTGGCAGTGTCTGGAGATACTTGGCAGTGTCAGTGGTGTGCCGGGTGTCAGCGATGTGCCTGGGGTGTGTGTGCCAGGAGTGTGAGAGATGCCTGGGGAGTGTCAGAGGTGTGCCTGGGGAATTATCGGGGGATGCCTGGAGTGTCAGGTGTGCCTGGGGTGTCAGAGGTGTGCCTGGGAGTGTCATAGATGTATCTGGGAGTGTTGGACGTGTGCATGGGAGTGTCAGAGGTGTGCCAGGGAATGTCAGTGGTGCCTGGGGTGTCAGAGGTGTGCCTGGGGTGTGGAGTGTGCCTGGGGAGTGTCAGAGGTGTGCCTGGGGGTGTCGGAGGTGCTTGAGTGTGGGAGGTGTGCCTGGGGTGTCTCAGGTGTGCCTGGGGTGTCTGGGGGGTGTGCCTGTGGTGTCTGGGGTGTGCCTGGTGGAGTGTCAGGGTGTGCCTGGGGTGTTAGAGGTGTGCCTGGGGAGTGTCAGAGACGTGCCTGGGAGTGTCAGAGGTGTGCCTGGGGAGTGTCAGAGGTGTGCCTGTTGAGTGTCAGGTGTGTGCCTGGGGTGTCTAGGTGCCTGGGGAGTGTAAGTGTGCTGGGAGTGTCAGGGGTGTGCCTGGGGTGTGGTGTGCGAGTGTCAGAGGTGTGGGTGTTAGAGGTGTGCCTGGGAGTGTCATGGTGTGCCATGAGTGTCTGAGGTGTGCCTGGAAGGTCAGAGGTGTGCCTGGGAGTGTCATCAGTTACCTAGTGTCAGCTGTTTTGCCGGGAGTGTCAGCGGTGTGCACCAAGTGTTAGACGTGTATCAGGGAGTGACAGAGGGTGCCTAGAGTGTCAGAGGTGTAATGGGAGTGTGAGAGTGTGCCTGGGAGTGTCTCAGGGTGTGCCTGGGGAGTGTCAGGGGAGGTGTGCCTGGAGTGTCAGGGGGTGTGACAGGGAATGTCAGTGGAGTGCCTGGGGAGTGTCAGAGGTGTGCCTGGGAGTATCAGAGGTTTACCTGGGATTGTCAGAGTGTGCCTGGGGTGTCAGAGGGTGTGCCTGGGGGTGTCGGAGGTGTATGTGGGAGTTGAAGAGTGTACAAGTGTCGGAGGTGTACCTGAGAGTGTCAGGTGTGCCTGGCAGTGTCTGAGGTGTGCCTGGGGAGTGTCAGAGGTGCACTTGGGAGTGTCAGAGGTGCGCCGGAGGTGTCTGAGGTGTACCTGGGTGTCTGAGGTGTGCCTGGCACTGTCAGCAGTGTTTCTGGGAGTGTCACGGTGCACCTGGGAGTGTGGGGTGTATCAGGGAGTGACAGAGGAGTACCTGGGAGTGTCAGAGGTGTGCCTGGGAGTGTCAGAGGTGTGCCTGGGGAGTATCAGGTGTGCCTGGGGTGTCAGAGGTCTATCTGGGAGTGTTGGACGTGTGCCTGGGAGTGTCAGAGGTGCCAGGGAATGTCAGTGGAGAACCTGGGGAGTGTCAGAGGTGTGCCTGGGGGTTGTGGGAGGTGCACCGAGTGTCAGGGGTGTACCAGGGGTGTCAGTGGAGTGCCTGGGGTGTCAGAGGTGTGCCTGGGGAGTGTCGGAGGTGTGCATGGAGTGTCAGAGGTGTGCCTGGCAGTGTCAGCGGTGTGCCTGGAGTGTCAGTGTGCCTGGGGGTGTCTGGGGTGTGCTAGGGGTGTCTGGGTGTGCCTGGGACTGTCAGGTGTGCCTGGGGTGTCTGAGGTGTGCTTGGGGTGTCTGGGGTGTGCCTGGGTGTGCGGTGGGGAACCAGGGGGTGAAAGAGGTGTGCCTGGGGTGTCAGAGGTGTGCCAGGGGGTGTGTGAGGTGTGCCTGGGGTGTCAGAGATGTACCAGGGGTGTCAGAGGGAATGCCTAGGAGTGTCAGAGGTGTACCTGGGGTGTCAGAGGTTGTACCTAGGAGAATCAGGAGGTTTCCTGGGAGTGTCAGGTTGTGCCTGGGGAGTGTCGGGTGTGCCTGGGGTGTCAGAGGTGTGCCTGGGGAGTGTCGGGGTGTGCCTGGGAGTGTCGGAGGTGTGCCAGTGTCAGCGGTGTGCTTGGGAGTGGGGTGTGCCTGGGAGTGTCAGCGGTGTGCCTGAGAGTGTCTGGGGTGTGCATGGAGTGTCAGAGGTGTGCCTGGGGTGTCAGAGGTGCATGGGGTGTCAGGTGCACCTTGGGTGACTGTGGTGTGCCTGGGTGTGTCTGAGGTGTACCTGGCAGTGTCTGAGGTGTACCTGCCAGTGTCTGAGGTGTACCTGGCAGTGTCAGCGGTTTACCTGGGAGTGTCAGCGGTGTACCTGGGAGTGTCTGAGGTGTACCTGGGAGTGTCAGGGGTGTGACAGGGAATGTAAGTGGAGTACCTGGGAGTGTCAGTGGAGAACCTGTGAGTGTCAGAGGTGTAATTGGGAATGTCAGAGGTGTACCTGGGAGTGTCAGCGGTGTACCTGGGAGTGTCTGAGGTGTACCTGGGAGTGTCAGAGGTGTGCCTGGGAGTGTCGCAGGTGTGCCGGGTATCGGAGGTGTGCCTGGGAGTGTCAGGGTGTGTCTGGGAGTGTTGGAGTGTGCCTGGGAGTGTCAGAGGTGTACCAGGATGTCAGTGGGTGCCTGGGGTGTCAGGTGGCCTGGGGTGTGTGGAGGTGTGTGGGTGTCAGAGGTGTGGCAGCAGTGTCAGCGGTGTGCCTGGGGAGTGTCAGAGGTGTGCATGGGAGTGTCTGGGGGTGTGCCTGGGGGTGTCTGGGGTTCACTGGGGGTGTCTGGGGTGTGCCTGGGGTGTCAGAGAAGTGCCAGGACTGTCAGGGGTGCCTGGGAGTGTGAGGGCGCCTGGGGTGACAGAGGGTGTACCTGGGAGTGTCTGAGGTGTGCCTGGGACTGTCAGAGGTGTGCCTTGGGTGTCTGGGGTGTGCCTGGGTGTCTGGGGTGTGCCCTGGGGGTGCAGGGAGAACCAGGAGGTGAAAGAGGTGTGCCTGGGAGTGTCAGAGGTGTACCAGGGGAGTGTACAGGGTGTGCCTGGGTGTCAGAGATGTGCAGGGTGTCAGAGAATACCTGGGAGTGTCAGAGGTGTACCTGGGAGTGTCAGAGGTTGTTCCTAGAGTGTCGGAGGTTTCCTGGGAGTGTCAGGTTGTGCCTGGGAGTGTCGGAAGTGTGCCTGGGAGTGTGAGAAGTGTGCCTGGGTGTCGGAGGTATGCCTGGGAGTGTCGGAGGTGTGCTGGGGAGTGTCAGAGGTGTATTTGGGAGTGTCAGGAGGTGTACCTGGGATTGTCAGCGGTGTACCTGGGGAGTGTCTGGGGTGTACCTGGGAGTGTCTGGGGTGTACCTGGGAGTGTCTGAGGTGTACCTGGCACTGTCAGGGTGTAAGCTGGGAGTGTCACCGGTGGCACCTGGGAGTGTTAGAGGTGTATCAGGGAGTGACAGAGGAGTACCTGGGAGTGTCAGAGGTGTACCTGGGGAGTGTCAGAGGTGTACCTGGGAGTATCGGAGGTGTGCCTGGGAGTGTCAGAGATCTATCTGGGAGGTTGGACGCACTGGGGAGTGTCAGAGGTACCAGGGAATGTCAGTGGAGAACCTGGGAGTCTAGAGGTGTACCTGGGAGTGTCGGAGGTGCACCTGGGTCAGGGGTGTACCAGGAGTGTCAGTGGGGAGCCTGGGAGTGTCAGAGGTACCTGGGAGTCGGAGGTGTACATGGGTGTCAGGAGGTGTACCTGGCAGTGTCAGTGGTGTACCTGGGGAGTGTCAGAGGTGTACCTAGGAGTGTCTGAGGTGTGCCTAGGAGTGTCTGAGTTGTACCTGGGACTGTCAGGAGGTGTACCTGGGGTGTCTGGAGGTGTACTTGGGAGTGTCTGGGTTGTCCTGGAGTCCAGGGAGAACCAGGGGTGAAGGTGTACCTGGGAGTGTCAGAGGTGCCACAGGGAGTGTCTGAGGTGTGCCTGGGAGTGTCAGAGATGTACCAGGGAATGTCAGAGGAATACCTAGGAGTGTCAGAGGTGATGGGAGTGCCGGATGTGGTGTACCGGAATGCCAGTGGAGCACCTGGGAGGTCAAGGTGTACCTGGGAGTGTCGGAGGTGTACTTGGGAGTGTTGGACGTACCTGGGAGTGTGAGAGGTGTACCAGATATGTCAAAACTGGGAGTGTCAGAGGTGTACCTGGGAGTGTTGGAGGTGCACCTGGGAGTGTCAGGGGTGCACTGGGGGTCTGTGAGAAGTACCTGGGAGTGTCAGAGGTGTACCTGGGAGTGTCGGAGGTGTACATGGAGTGTCAGAGGTACCCTGGCAGTGTCAGCGGTGTGCCTGGGAGTGTCAGAGGTGTACCTGGGAGTGTCGGAGGTGTACCTGGGAGTGTCGGAGGTGTATGTGGGAGTGTAAGGTACTGGGAGGTCGGAGGTATACCTGGGAGTGTCGGAGGTGTACCTGGGAGTGTCGGAGGTGTACATGGAGTGTCAGAGGTGTACCTGGCAGTGTCAGCGGTGTACCTGGGAGTGTCAGAGGTGTACCTAGGAGTGTCTGAGGTGTACCTAGGAGTGTCTGAGGTGCACCGGACTGTCAGAGGTGTACCTGGGAGTGTCTGAGGTGTACCTGGGAGTGTCTGAGGTGTACCTGGGAGTCGCACGGGAGAACCAGGGAGGAAGAGGTGTACCTGGGAGTGTCAGAGGTGTACCAGGGAGTGTCTGAGGTGTACCTGGGAGTGTCAGAGATGTACCAGGAGTGTCAGAGGAATACCTAGGAGTGTCAGAGGTGTACCTGGGAGTGTCAGAGGTGTACCTAGTAGAATCGGAGGTTTACCTGGAGTGCCGGAGTTGTGCCTGGGAGTGTCGAAGGTGTACCTGGGAGTGTGAGAAGTGTACCTGGGAGTGTCGGAGGTGTTCCTGGGAGTGTGGGAGGTGTACCTGGGAGTGTCAGAGGTGTTCTTGGGAGAGTCAGAGGTGTACCTGGGAGTGTCAGCGGTGTACCTGGTGGTGTCTGAGGTGTACCTGGGAGTGTCAGAGGTGTGCCTGGGAGTGACAGAGGTGCACTTGGGAGTGTCAGAGGTGCACCTTGAGTGTCTGAGGTGACCTGGCAGTGTCTGAGGTGTACCTGGGAGTGTCAGAGGTGTACTTGGGAGTACAGAGGTACCTGGGATTGTCAGAGGTGTACCTGGGAGTGTCGGAGGTGTATGTGGGGAGTGTAAGAGTGTACCTGGGAGTGTCGGAGGTGTACCTGGGAGTGTCGGAGGTGTACCGGGAGTGTCAGAGGTGTACTTGGGATTGTCTGATGTACCTGGGAGTGTCTGAGGTGTACCTGGCAGTGTCTGAGGTGTGCCTGGGAGGTCAGAGGTGCACTTGGGGTGTCAGAGGTGCACCGGAGTTCTGGAGGTGTACCTGGGAGTGTGTACCTGGCAGTGTCTGAGGTGTGCCTGGCAGTGTCTGGAGGTGTGCCCGGCACTGTCAGCGGTGTTTCTGGGAGTGTCACCGGTGCACCTGGGAGTGTTAGAGGTGTATCAGGAGTGACAGAGGAGTACCTAGGAGTGTCAGAGGTGTGCCTGAGAGTGTCAGAGGTGTGCCTGGTATCGGAGGTGTGCCTGGGGTGTCGGAGGTGCACCTGGGAGTGTCAGGGGTACCAGGAGTGTCAGTGAGTACCTGGGAGTGTCAGAGGTGTACCTGGGAGTGTCGGAGGTGTGCATGGAGTGTCAGAGGTGTACTGCAATGCAGCGGTGTGCCTGGGAGTGTCAGGAGGTGTGCATGGGGTGTCTGGAGGCCTGAGTGTCTGAGGTTCACCTGGGAGTGTCTGAGGTGTACCTGGGAGTGTCTGGGGTGTGCACTGGGAGTGTCAGGTAGGCAATGGACTGTCACAGGAGTACCTGGGAGTGTAGAGGCGTACCTGGGGTGACAGAGGTGTACCTAGGGGTGTCTGGAGGTGCACCTGGACTACTGTGAGGTGTACCTTTGGAGTGTCTGGAGGTGTGCCTGGGAGTGTCTGAGGTGTACTGGGAGTCGCACGGAGAAACCAGGAGTGAAAGAGGTGTGTGCCTGGGGTGTCAGAGGTGTGCCAGGGGAGGTTCAGTGCACCTGGGAGTGTCAGAGATGTGACCAGGGAGTGTCAGAGTTACCTGGGAGTGTCGAGGTACCTGGGAGTGTCAGAGGTTGTTCCTAGGAGTATCGGAGGTTTACCTGGGGGGTGTGGAGTTGTGCCTGGGGTGTCGTGTGCATTCAAGTTGAGAGGCCGAGTGCGGTACCCTGGGGAGTGTCGGAGGTGTGCCTGGGAGTGTCAGAGGTGTACTTGGGGAGTGTCAGAGGTGTGCCTGGGATTGTCAGCGGTGTACCTGGGGAGTGTCTGGGAGGTGTACCTAGGAGTGTCGGAGGTGTATGTGGGAGTGTAAGAAGGTACCCCAGAGGTGTACCTGGGAGGTCGGAGGTGTGCCTAGGAGTGTCAGAGGTGTGCTTGGGATTGTCTGGAGGTGCCCGGGAGTGTCAGGTGCACTGGGAGTGTCAGAGGTCCACCTGGATGTCTGAGGTGCCTGGGGTCTGAGGTACTGGCACTGTCAGGGCGTTTGGGAGTGTCACCTGCGACCGGGGAGGCGCATCAGGTAAGACTGAGGAGCCCAGGGAGGGCCTGGGCACCTGGGGTGTCAGGGTGTACCTGGGGGTATCGGAGGTACTGGGAGTGTCAGAGATCTATCTGGGAGTGTTGGACGTACCTGGGAGGTCAGAGGTGTACCAGGGAATGCCGGGGGAGAACCTGGGAGTGTCAGGAGGTGTACCTGGGGTGTCGGAGGTGCCTGGGAGTGTCAGGGGTGTACCAGGGGTGTCAGTGGAGTACTGGGAGTGTCAGGAGGTGTCTGGGGAGTCGGAGGTGTGCATGGAGCGTCAGAGGTGTATTCTGGCAGTGTCAGTGGTGTGGGAGGTGTACATGGAGCTGGAGTGTATTCTGCAAAAGTCAGTGGTGTACCTGGGAGGCTGGAGAAAATGCAGGAGGTCTGAGGCTCAGGGAGGCCTGAAAAGCCTGGGACTGTCAGGAGGTGTACCTGGGGAGTGTCTGAGGTGTACTGGGAGTGTCTGAGCGTAGTACTTGGGAGTCGCACGGGAGCAGAACCAGGAGTGAAAGAGAGGCACCTGGGAGGCCAGAGGTGTACCAGGAGTGTCTGAGGTGCACCTGGGAGGTCAGAGATGTACGAGGAATGCTGATAACACCCAGAGCAAGCCAGAGGTGTAACCTGGAGGTCAGAGGTAAAATTAGGAATGCCAGAGGCCTGGCGCCAAAGGTGTACCTGGGAGGTCGGAGGTGTGGGAGCAGGACGTACCTGGGAGTGTGAGTGAGTGTACCAGACATGCCAGTGGAGAACCTGGGAGTGTCAGAGGTGTACCTGGGAGTGTTGGGAGGTGCACCTGGAGGCCAGGGGCAATTAGAGCAAGTCAGGTGAGCACCTGGGAGGTCAGGAGGTGTACCTGGGAGTGTCGGAGGTACATGGAGTGTCAGAGGTGGGCCTGGCAGTGTCAGCGGTACTGGGAAACAGAGGTGGGAGGCTGGAGGTACCTGGGAGTGTCGGAGGTGTAAGGGGAGGTAAGAAGTGTACCTGGGAGTGTTTGAGGTGTGTACCTGGGAGTGTCGGGAGGTGTACCTGGGAGTGTCAGGAGGCACCAGATATCAGAGGTGCACCTGGGATTGCTGAGGCACCATGTCAGAGGTGCACTCCTGGGATGTTGAGGTAAAGGGGACAAGAAGTGTACCTGGGAGTGTCGGAGGTGCACCGGGAGTGTCGGAGGCAGGCCCAAGTGTCAGAGGTGTGGCCCCTGGGATTGTCTGAGGTGTACCTGGGAGTAAAGCCTGAGGTGTACCAGGGAGTGCTTGAGGAATACCAGGAGTGTCAGTGTACCAGAGGTCAGGAGGTGTACCTAGTAGTATCGGAGGTTTACCTTGAGTGCCGGAGATACCTGGGAGTAACAAGGTACCTGTGAGTGTGAGAAGGGCAACTGGGAGTGTCGGAGGAGTGTGGGAGGTACCTGGGAGGTCAGGAGGTGTTCTTGGAGAGGCAGAGGTGTACCTGGGAGTGTCGGGGCGGTGTACCTGGTGGTGTCTGGAGGTGTACCTGGTGCACCTGAGTGTCAGAGGTGTGCCTGGGAGTGTCAGGAGGCACTTGGGAGTGTCAGAGGTGCACCTGAGGTTCGAGGTGTACCTGGTGTCTGAGGTACTGGGAGCGTCAGAGGTGTACTTGGGAGCATCAGAGGTGTACCTGGGATTGCTGGGAGGTGTACCTGGGAGTGTCAGAGGTACCTGGGAGTGCCGAGGTGTAAGGGGGAGTGTAAGAAGTGGTACCTGGGAGTGTCGGAGGTGTACCTGGGAGAGTCGGAGGTGTACCTGGGAGTGTCAGAGGTACTTGGGGATTGTCTGAGGTACCTGGAGTGTCTGAGGTGCACCTGGCAGTGTCTGAGGTGTGCCTGGGAGTGTCAGAGGTGCACTTGGGAGTGTCAGAGGTGCACCTTGGAGTGTCTGAGGTGTACCTGGGAGTGTCTGAGGTGTACCTGGCAGTGTCTGAGGTGTACCTGGCAGTGTCTGAGGTACCTGGCACTGTCAGCAGTAGCTGGGAGTGTCACCTGCACCTGGGAGGTAGAGGTGTATCAGGGAGTGACAGAGAGTACCTAGGAGGTCAGGTGTACCTGAGAGTGTCAGAGGTGTACCTGGGAGATCGGAGGTGTACCTGGGAGGTAGAGGTTCATCTGGGAGTGTTGGACGTGTACTGGGAGTGTCAGAGGTGTACCAGGAATGTCAGGTGAGAACCTGGGAGTGTCAGAGGTGTACCTGGAGTGTCGGAGGCACCTGAGAGTCAGGGGGTGTACCAGGAGTGTCAGTGGAGTACCTGGGAGTGCCAGGGAACCTGGGAGTGCTGGAGGTACATGGAGTGTCAGAGGTGTACCTGGCAGTGTCGGGCGGTGTACCTGAGTGTCAGAGGTGTACCTAGGAGTGTCTGAGGTGTACCTAGGAGTGTCTGAGGTGTACCTGGGAATGTCAGGAGGTGTACCTGGGAGTGTCTGAGGTGTACTTGGGAGTGTCTGAGGTACCTGGAGCCGACTGGAAAGACCAGGAGTGAAAGAGGTACCTGGGAGTGCCAGAGGTGTACCAGGAGTGCCTGAGGTGTACCTGGGAGGTCAGAGATGTACCAGGAATGTCAGAGGAATACCTAGGAGTGTCAGGAGGTGACCTGGGAGGTCAGAGGTGTACCAGGGAATGCCAGTGGAGTACCTGGGAGGCTGTGTGTACCTGGGAGGTCGGAGGTGTGTGCCTGGGAGTGTTGGACGGTACTGGGAGAGGTGTACCAGGACATGTCAGTGGAGAACCTGGGAGTGTGAGAGGTGTACCTGGGAGTGTTGGAGGTGCACCTGGGAGTGTCAGGGGTGCACCAGGGAGTGTCAGTGGAGTACCTGGGAGTGTCGAGGTACCTGGGAGTGTCGGAGGTGTACATGAGGTCAGAGGTGTACCTGGCAGTGTCATGGTGTACCTGGGAGGTCAGAGGTGTACCTAGGAGTGTCTGAGGGTACCCAGGAGTGTCTGAGGTACCTGGGACTGTCAGAGGTACCTGGGAGTGTCTGAGGTGTACCTGGGAGTGTCTGAGGTGTACCTGCACGGGAGAACCAGGAGTGAAAGAGGTACCTGGAGTGTCAGAGGTGTACCAGGGAGTGTCTGAGGTGTACCTGGGAGTGTCAGAGATGTACCAGGGAGTGTCAGAGAATACCTAGGAGGTCAGAGGTACCTGGGAGTGCCAGAGGTGTACCTAGTAGTATGGGAGGTTTACCCTGGAGTGCCGGAGTTAAATCTGGGAGTGTCGAAGGTGTACCTGGGAGTGTGAGAAGTGTACCTGGGAGGCCGGAGGTGTACCTGGGAGGTGGAGGTGTACCTGGGAGGTCAGGTGTTCCTGGGAGAGTCAGAGTGAACCTGGGAGGTTGAAGCGGTGTACCTGGTGGTGTCTGAGGTACCTGGGAGGCCAGAGGTGCCTGGGAGTGTCAGGGGATGCACTTGGAGTGTCAGAGGTGCACCTGAGTGTCTAAGGTGTGCACCTGGCAGTGTCTGAGGTGCACCTGGCAGTGTCTGAGGTGTACTTGGCAGTGTCAGTGGTGTACCTGGGAGTGTAAGGATGTACCTGGGAGGTCAATGATGTACCAGGGAGTGTGAGAGGAAACCCAGGGCGTCAGAGATGCCTGGGAGGAGGTGTACCTGGGAGGTACCTGGGAGTGTCAGAGGTACCTGGGAGTGCCAGAGATGTATCTGGGAGTGTTGAATGCACACATGGGAGCACAGAGGTGCACCAGGGAATGTCAGGGAGTACCTGGGAGGCCAGAGGTTACCTGGGAGGTGGAGAGGTGTACCTGGGAGGCTCAGAGGTGTACCTGGGAGTGTCGGAGGTAATTTGCGAGTGTGAGAAGTGTACCTGGGAGTGTCTCGGTGTACCTGGGAGTGTCTGGGGTGTACCTGTGAGTGTCTGAGGTACCTGGAGAGTGTCAGGAGGTGTACCTGGGAGTGTTAGAGGTGTGACCTGGGAGTGTCAGAGACGTACCTGGGAGGCCAGAGGTGTACCTGGGAGTGTCAGAGGTGTACCCAGCCAGTGTCAGAGGTGTACCTGGGAGTGTCTGAGATGCACCTGAGGTAAAAGAGGTACCTGGGAGTGTCAGAGGTGTACTTGGGAGGTTAGAGGTACTGGGAGGTCATGGTACCTGGGAGTGTCTGAGGTGTACCTGAAGGGTCAGAGGTGTGCCTGGGAGTGTCAATGGTTTACCTGGGAGGCTGAGGTGGTTTACCTGGGAATGTCAGCGGTGTACCTGGGGAGGCAGATGTATCAGGAGTGACAGAGGAGACCCCAGGGAGGCTCAGAGGTGTAATGGGAGGTGTGAGGCACCTGGGAGTGCCCTGTGTACCTGGGAGTGTCAGAGGTGCAACTGGGAGGTCAGGGGTGTGACAGGGAATGTCAGTGAGCACCTGGGAGTGTCAGAGGTACCTGGGAGTATCAGAGGTTTACCTGGGATTGTCAGAGGTGTACCTGGGAGGCCGAGGTGTACCTGGGAGGTCGGAGGTGCGGGGAGTGTAAGAAGTGCACCTGGGAGTGTCGGGAGGTGTACCTGGGAGTGTCGGAGGTGCACCTGGCAGTGTCTGAGGTGTGCCTGGGAGTGTCAGAGGCACTTGGGAGTGTCAGAGGTGCACCTTGGAGTGTCTGAGGTACCTGGCAGTGCTCGAGGTGTACCTGGAGGAGCCTGAGGTACCTGGCAGTGTCTGAGGTGGCACACTGTCATGGTAAGCTGGGAGTGTCACCGGTGCACCTGGGAGCAGAGTATCAGAGGACAGAGGAGCACCTAGAGTGTCAGAGGTGTGCCTGAGAGGTGAGAGGTGTACCTGGGAGTATCGGAGGTGTACCTGGGAGTGTCAGAGGTCTATCTGGGAGGTTGGACGTACCTGGAGTGTCGAGAGGTGTACCAGGGAATGTCAGTGGAGAAACCTGGGAGGTCAGAGGTGTACCTGGAAAAGTGGGAGGTGCAACGATGCTGTACCAAGGAGGTCAGTGGGAGACCTGGGAGTGTCAGAGGTACTGGGAGTGTCGGAGTACAAGGGAGTGTCAGAGGCCTGGCAGTGTCATGGTGGTGTACCTGGAGTGCAGAGGCACGGAGTGTCTGAGGTGTACCTAGGAGTGTCTGAGGTGTACCTGGGACTGTCAGAGGGGTACCTGGGAGTGTCTGAGGCACGGAGTGTCTGAGGTGCACTGGGAGTCGCACGGCAGAACCAGGGAGGAAAGAGGTGTACCTGGGAGCAAGTCAGAGTACCAGGAGTGTCTGAGGTACCCTGGAGGTCGAGATGTACCAGAGTGTCAGAGGAATACCAGGAGTTCAGAGGTACCTGGGAGTGTCAGAGGTTGTACCCTAGGAGAATCGGAGGTTTACCTGGGAGTGTCGGAGCTGTGCCTGGGAGGTCGGAAGTGTACCTGGGAGGCTGAGGAGAGGTGTGCCTGGGAGTGTCGCAGGTGTACCTGGGAGTGTCGGAGGTGCACCTGCCAGTGTCGCTGGTGTACTTGGGAGAGTTAGAGGTGCCTGGGAGTGTTGTACCTGAGAGTGTCTGAGGTGCACATGGAAGCAAGTCAGAGGTGTGCCTTGGAGTGTCAGAGGTGCACTTGGGAGCCAAAGGCACCTTGAGTGACTGTGTAAACGGTGTCTGAGGTGTACCTGGCAGTGTTCAAGGTGTACCCGCCAGTGTCTGAGGTGTACCTGGCAGTGTCAGCGGCCTCATCTGGTGTCAGCGGTACCTGGAGTGCTCAGGTGTACCTGGGAGGGCCAGGTGTGACAGGGAATGTAAGTGGAGTACCGGAGTCATGGGAACCGTGAGTGCCAGAGGTAATTAAATGTCAGAGGTAATGGAGGAAGCCATGTGTACCTGGGAGTGTCTGAGGTGTACCTGAAGCTGGGGAGGTGTGCCTGGGAGTGCAGTGTGGCACTTGGGAGTGTCTGGAGGTAAACTGGCAGTGTCTCGAGGTACCTTGCAGTGGCCTGAGGTGTACCTGGCAGTCTGGAGGTGCACCTGGCACTGTCATGGTAAGCTGGGAGTGTCACCAGCACCTGGGAGGTTGAGGTGCATCAGGAAGGACAGAGAGCACCTAGAGGGTGAGAGCCTGGGAGCAGAGGTACCTGGAGTATCGGAGGTGTGCACCTGGAGTGCCGAGGTCTATCTGGGAGTTGGACGTGCACCAGGTGCCAGAGGTGTACCAGGGAATGTCAGTGGAGAACCTGGGGAGCAGGAGGGACCTGGGAGGTCGGAGGTGCACCTGGGAGTGTCAGGGCGTGTACCAGGGAGGTCAGTGAGCACCTGGGAGGCAGAGGTGTACCTGGGAGTGTGGAGGTGCACATGAGTGTCAGAGGTACCTGGCAGTGCCTAGGAGTGTCTGAGGTGTACCTAGGAGTGCCTGAGGTACCTGGGACTGTCAGAGGTGTACCTGGGAGGTCTGAGGTACTTGGGAGTGTCTGAGGTACCTGGGAGTCGCACGGCAGAAACCAGGAGTGAAAAGAGGTGTACCTGGGAGTGTCAGAGGTGCACCAGGGAGGTCTGAGGTGTACCTGGGAGGTCAGAGATGTACCAGGGAGTGTCAGAGGAATACCCAGGAGGTCAGAGGTGTACCTGGGAGGTCAGAGGTTGTACCCCAGGAGAATGGAGGTTACCTGGGAGTGTCGGAGTTGTGCCTGGGAGTGCTCGAAGTGTACCTGGGAGTGCTCAGAGGGGTGCTTGGAGTGTCGCAGGTGTACCTGGGAGAGCCGGAGGTGTACCCACAGTGTCAGCGGTGCACTTGGAGTGTTAGAGGTACCTGGGAGTGCTCAAGTGGTGTACCTGAGAGTGCCTGAGGTGTACATGGAAGTGTCAGGAGGTGTGCTGGGAGCGTCGAGAGGTGCACTTGGGAGTGCCAAAGGCACCCTGGGAGTGACTGTGGTGTACCTGGTGTGTCTGAGGTGCACCTGGCAGTAGCCTGAGGTGTACCTGCCAGTGTCTGAGGTGTACCCGGCAGTGTCAGAGGTTTACCTGGGAGGCCGAGGTGTACCTGGGAGGTCTGAGGTGACCTGGGAGGTTAGGTGTGACAGGGAATGTAAGTGAGCACCGGGAGTGTCAGTGGAGAACCCAGGAGTGCCAGAGGTGCACTGGGAATGTCAGAGGTGTACCTGGGAGGTCAGCGGTGTACCTGGGAGGCCGAGGTGTACCTGGGAGTGCCAGAGGGTGCCTGGGAGGTCTGGAGGTGTACCTGGGAGTGTCGGAGGTACCTGCAAGCCAGTGTACTTGGGAGTGTTAGAGGTGTACCTGGGAGTGTCAAGCGGTGTACCTGGGAGAACTGAGGTACCTGAAGTGTCAGAGGTGTGCCTGAGTGTCAGGAGGTGCACTTGGGAGTGTCAGCAAAATGAGTGACTGTGGTGTACCTGGGTGCCTGGAGGTGTACCTGGCAGTGCCTGAGGTGTACCTGCTAGTGTCTGAGGTACCTGGCAGGGCAGCGGTTACCTGGAGGTTGGGGCGGTGTACCTGGGAGGCAGGACGTATCAGGGAGGACAGAGAGAGCACCTAGGAGTGCTCAGAGGTGTAATGGGAGGAGAAGTGTACCTGGGAGTGTCTCTGGTGTGCCTTGAGTGTTGGGGTGTGACAGGGAATGTCAGTGGGAGCACCTGGGAGTGTCAGAGGTGTGCCCGGAGGTCAGAGGTGTACCTGGGATTGTAGGAGAGGGCACCTGGGAGTGCCAGAGGGGTACCTGGGAGTGTCGGAGGTGTGAGTGTAAGAAGGTACCTGGGAGTGTCGGAGTGTACCTGGGAGGCCGAAGGTGTACCTGGGAGGCTTCAGAGACTTGTGGGATTGTCTGAGGGTACCTGGGAGTGTCTGAGGTGTACCTGGCAGTGCTCCGAGTGTGCCTGGGAGTGTCAGAGGCACTGAGTGTCAGAGGCACCTGGATGTCTGAGGTGTACCTGGGAGTGCCTGAGGTGTACCTGGCAGTGTCTGGTGTACCTGGCAGTGTCTGAGGTGCACCTGGTATGGTGTCTGGGAGTGTCACCTGCACCTGGGAGTGTTAGATGTGTATCAGGAGGACAGAGAGCAACCTAGGAGGCTGGGAGGTGTACCTGGGAGGTCAGAGGTGCACCTGGGAGAGGTCGAGGCAAACTGGGAGGCGGGAGGTGTATCTGGGAGCAAGGGACGGCACCTGGGAGTCAGAGGTGTACCAGGAATGTCAGGAACCTGGGAGTGTCAGAGGTACCTGGAGCAGACAGAGGTGCACCTGGAGTGTCAGGTGCAAAATGTAGCGTCGTGGAGTACCTGGGAGGTTAGAGGTGTACCTGGGAGCGTCGGAGGTAAACAGCGGGAGGTCAGAGGTGTACCTGGCAATGTTGGGCGGTACCTGGGAGGTCAGAGGTGGCATGGAGGTCTGAGGTGACACCTGGGAGGTTCTGAGGCACCTGGGAGGTCTGAGGTGTACCTGGGAGTGTCAGGAGAAGCACCAAGGAGTCAAGGAGCACCTGGGAGGTAAGAGGCGGGGTACCTGGGAGTGAGAGGTGCACCGGAGGTCTGAAAAACCTGGACTGTCAGAGGTGTACCTGAGTGTCTGAGGTACCTGAGCAGCCTGAGGTGTACCTGGGAGTCGCACGGGAGAACCAGGAGGAAAGAGGTGTACCTGGGAGTGTCAGAGGTACTAGAGTGTCTGAGGGTACCTGGGAGGCTGAGGATGTACCAGGAACCTGGGAGTGTCAGAGGTGTACCTGGGAGTGTTGGGAGGTGCACCTGGGAGTGTGTGTACCAGGGAGTGTCAGTGGAGTACCTGGGAGTGTCAGAGGTGTACCTGGGAGTCGGGAGGTGTACATGGAGTGTCAGAGGTGTACCTGGCAGTGTTGGGCGGTGTACCTGGGAGAGTTAGGAGGTGTACCTAGGAGTGTCTGAGGTGACCTAGGGAGTGTCTGAGGTGTACCTGGGACTGTCAGAGTGTACCTGGGAGTGTCTGAGGTGCCTGGGAGTGTCTGAGGTACCTGGGAGTCTCACGGGAGAACCAGGGGAGTGAAAGAGGTGTACCTGGGAGTGTCAGGAGGTGCACCAGGGAGGTCTGAGGTGTACCTGAGTGTCAGAGATGTACCAGGGAGGTCAGAGGAATACCTAGAGTGTCAGAGGTGTACCTGGGAGTGTCAGGAGGTGTACCTAGTAGTATCGGAGGTTTACCTGGAGTGCCGGAGTTGTACCTGGGAGTGTCGAAGGTGTACCTGGGAGTGTGAGAAGTGTACCTGGGAGTGTCGGAGGTGCACTGGGAGGTGGGAGGTGTACCTGGGAGTGTCAGAGGTGTTCTTGGGAGAGCCAGAGGTGTCCTGGGAGCCAGAGGCACTGGTGCCTGAGGGTGTACCTGGGTGTCAGAGGTGTGCCTGGGAGTGTGCAGAGGTGCACTGGGAGTGTCAGAGGTGCACCTAGTGTCTGAGGTGCCTGAGTGTTGGAGGTGCCTGGGGAGTGTCAGAGGTGTACTGGGAGTATGAGGAGTTAGAATGTCAGAGGTGTACCTGGGAGGTTAGGAGGTGTACCTGGGAGTGGGAGGTGTATGTGGGAGTGTAAGAGTGTACCTGGGAGTGTCGGAGGTGTACCTGGGGAGTGTCGGAGGCACTGGAGTGCTGAGGAAAATTTGGGATTGTCTGAGGTGTACCTGGGGTGTCTGGAGGTGTGCCTGGCAGTGTCTGAGGTGTGCCTGGGAGTGTCAGAGGGGTGTACTTGGAGTGTCAGAGGTGCACCTTGGAGTGTCTGGAGGTGTGCCTGGGAGTGTCTGAGGTACCTGGCAGTGTCTGAGGTGTACCTGGCAGTGTCTGGAGGTGTACCTGGCACTGTCAGCGGTAGTTTGGGAGTGTCACCAGCACCTGGGAGTGTTAGAGGTGTATCAGGAGTGACAGAGGAGCACTTAGGAGTGTCAGAGGTGTGCCTGAGAGTGTCAGAGGTGTGCCTGGGAGTATCGGAGGTGTACCTGGGAGTGTCAGAGGTCTATCTGGGAGTGACGTGTACCTGGGAGTGTCAGAGGTGTACCAGGAATGTCAGGTGGAGAACCTGGGAGTGTCAGAGGTGTGCCTGAGTGTCGGAGGTGCACCTGGGAGTGTCAGGGGTGTACCTGGGAGGCCAGGAGTACCTGGTCAGAGGTGTACCTGGGAGTGTCGGAGGTGTACATGGAGTGTCAGAGGTGTACCTGGCAGTGTCGGCGGTGTACCTGGGAGTGTCAGAGGTGTGCCTAGAGTGTCTGAGGTGTACCTAGGAGTGTCTGAGGTGTACCTGGGAGTGTCAGAGGTGTGCCTGGGAGTGTCTGAGGTGTACGGGAGTGTCTGAGGTGTACCTGGGAGCCTGCACGGGAGAACCAGGGAGTGAAAGAGGTGTACTTGGGAGTGTCAGAGGTGTACCTGGAGTGTCTGGAGGTGTTGGGAGTGTCAGAGGTGTACCTGGGATGTCAGAGGAATACCAGGAGTGTCTGAGGTGTACCTGAGGAGTCAGAGGTGTACTCAGGGAATGACAGTGGAGTACCTGGGAGGTCAGAAGGTACCTGGGGGAGTGTCAGTGCCTGGGAGTGTTGGACGTGTACCTGGGAGCAGAGATGTGCACCAGGAAATGTCAGTGGAGACAAGTCAGTGGGGAGAACCTGGGAGGCCAGAGGTGTACCTGGGAGGTTGGAGGTGCACCTGGGAGTGCTGGGGTGTACCAGGGAGGTCAGGAGCACGGGAGTAAGCCAGAGGTGTACCTGGGATTGTTTGAGGTGTACATGTGGAGTGTCAGAGGTGTACCTGGCAGTGTTGAAGGCGTGGTGTACCTGGGAGCAAGCCAGAGGTACCTAGGAGCAAGTTCGAGGTGTACTTAGGAGTGTCTGAGGTGTACCTGGGGACTGTCAGAGGTGTACCTGGAGTGTTCAAGGTGTACCTGGGAGGTTCGAGGTGTACCTGGGAGTCGCACGGGAGAACCAGGGAGGAAAGAGGTGTACCTGGGAGTGGCCAGAGGTGTACCAGAGTGTCTGAGGTGTACCTGGGAGGCCAGAGATGTACCAGGAGTGCCGAGAACACCTAGGAGTGTCAGGAGGTGTACCTGGGAGTGTCAGGAGGTGTACCTAGTAGTATCGGAGGTTTACTCCTTGGAGTGCCGGAGTTGTACCTGGGAGTGTCGAAGGTGTACCTGGGAGTGTGAGAAGGGGTACCTGGGAGTGTCGGAGGTGTACCTGGGAGTGTGTGGGAGGTGTACCTGGAGGCCAGGAGGTGTTTTGGGAGAGTCAGGAGGTGTACCTGGGAGGCCAAAGGTGTACCTGGTGGTGTCTGGAGGTGTGTACCTGGGAGTGTCAGAGGTGTGCCTGGGAGTGTCAGAGGTGCCTTGGAGTGCTGAGGTGCACCTGAGTGTTGAAGGTGTACCTGGCAGTGTCTGAGTGTGTACCTGGCAGTGTCTGAGGTGCACTTGGCAGTGGTGTACCTGGGAGCTGCCAGCGATGTGCCTGGGAGTGTCAATGATGTACCAGGGAGTGTGAGAGAATACCCAGAGTGTCAGAGGTGTACCTGGGAGTACGGGAGGTGTACCTGGGAGTGTCAGAGGTGTACCTGGGAGGCTGAGGTGTACCTGGGAGTGCAGAGATGTATCTGGGAGTGTTGGACGTGTACATGGGAGTGTCAGAGGTACCAGGGAATGTCAGTGAGTACCTGGGAGTGTCAGGAGGTGTACCTGGGAGGAGAGGTACCTGGGGAGTCAGAGGTGTGCCTGGGAGTGTCGGAGGTGTACTTGCAGTGTGAGAAGTGTACCTGGCGGTCTGTACCTGGGAGTGTCTGTACCCAGTGTCTGAGGTGTACCCAGAGGCTGAGGTACCTGGGAGGTGCAGAGGTACCTGGGAGGTCAGAGACGTACCTGGAGTCAGAGGTGTACCTGGGAGTGTCAGAGGTACCTGTTAGTGTCAGAGGTGTACCTGGGAGTGTCTGGAGATGCACCTGGGAGTGTAAAAGTGTACCTGGGAGTGTCGGAGGTGTACGGGAGTGTCAGAGGTGTACCTGGGAGTGGTTGGGCGGTGTGCCTGGGAGTGTCTGAGGTACCTGAAGGGTCAGAGGTGTGCCTGGGAGGTGTCATCGGTTTACCTGGGAGTGTCAGCGGTTTACCTGGAATGTCAGCGATTGTACCTGGGAGTGTTAGACGTGTATCAGGGAGTGACAGAGGAGTACCTAGGAGTGTCAGAGGTGTAATGGGAGTGTGAGATGTACCTGGGAGGACGGAGGTGTACCTGGGAGTGTGAGAAGTGTACCTGGGAGTGTTTGGGGTGTACCTGGGAGTGTCTGGGGTGTACCTGAGAGTGTCTGAGGTGTACCTGGGAGGTCAAAGGTGTACCGGGAGTGTCAGAGGTGTATGTGGAGTGTCAGAGGTACCTGGCAGTGTCAGCGGTGTACCTGGGAGGTCAGAGGTGTGCCTGGGAGTGTCTGAGGTGTACCTGGGAGTGTCAGAGGTGTACCTGGGAGGCCAGAGGTGTACCTGGAAGTCGGAGGTGTACCTGGGAGGAGAAGTGTACCTGGGAGTGTTTGGGGTGTACCTGGGAGGCCTGGGGGTACTTGAGAGTGTCTGAGGTGTACCTGGGAGTGTCAAAAGTGTACCTGGGAGTGTCAGGAGGTGTACCTGGGAGTGTGAGAGGTGTACCTTGGAATATCGGAGGTGTACCTGGGAGTGTCAGAAATGTACCTGGGAGTGTCGGAGGTGTACCTGAGAGTGTAACAGGAGTACCTGGGATTTTCAGAGGTGTACCTGGCAGTGTCAGAGATGTACCTGGGAGTGTCAGAGATGTACCTGGGAGTGTCAGAGGTATACCTGGGAGTGTCAGAGGTGTAAGGGGAGGTCTGAGGTGTACCTGGCAGTGTCGGAGGTGTACCTGGGAGTGTCAGAGGTGTACCTGAGAGTATCAGAGGTGTACCTTGGAGTATCGGAGGTGTACCTGTGAGTGTCATAGGTGTACCTGGGAGTGCCCTGAGGTGTACCTGGGAGTGTCAGAGAAGCTACTAGGGAGTGTCACAGGAGGACCTGGGAGTGTGAGAGGTGTGTACCCGGGGAGGTACGAGGTGTACCTTAGGAGTGTCTGAGGTGTACCTGGAGTGTCAGAGGTGTACCTGGGAGTGTCAGAGGTGTACCTGGGAGTATCAGAGGTGTACCTGGTGTACCTAACCTAACCTAACCTAACCTAACCTAACCTCTAACACTGAAAATATGTGTTTTTGAAAAAGAAATTAAGCGTTTTTCGTGAAAAAGAAGATAAAAATAAGTAAAATACATTGGTTTTATCTAAAACTGGAGTGTTTTTCGTGAAAAAGAAGTAAATCTAACTAGGTACTATTTGGTTCCAACCTAACCTAACCTAATCCCCCATCCCATCCCAATTTAACCCAAACCCAACCTAGGTTAGGTTAGGTTAGGCTAAGGAATTTTAGTTAGTTTTACTTCTTCACGAAAACACCTCAGTCTTAGATGAAAACCTATGCATTTCCTGGACTTATTCCTTTCATCTCTTTCACGGAATACGCCAATTCTCTCAAAACACCGATTCTCTCGCGGCAGAGGCTGCCAGGTTGTGCCAGGGTTAGGCCAGGCCAGGCCAGGCCAGGCCAGGCCGGGCCGGGCTGGGCCAAGGCCAGCTGGGCTGGGCCGCCAGGCCGGGCCAGCCAGGCCAGGCCAGGCCAGGCCAGCCAGGCCAGGCTGCCAGACAGGCCAGCCGGGCCGCCAGACTGCCAGGCCAGGCCAGGGCCGCGCCAGGTCCGGCCAGACAGGCCAGGCCAGGTTAGGCTCACGCCACGCCAGGTCACGTTGCTACAGTTAGGCTTTGGTTAGGTTAGGTTAGGTGAATTTCGTTAGTTTTACTTTTCACGGAAAACACTAAATTTTAGATGAAAAGTAGTGTATTTTACTTAGTTTTACTTTTCTCGAAAAACACTCACGGAAAACGCTGAATTTCCTTTTGAAAAACACTGTTTTTAGTGTTGTGGTTATTTTTTAGATGAGCCTGTTTTCGTTGAAGAACACTGTTTTGGAAGTTAGTTTTACTTCTATTCCTACAAAAACACTCAGCTTTGTAGGATGAAAAATCAGTGTATTTTTACTTTTATTTTTTACCTTTCTTTTCTAATGGAGAACTTCTTTTTGAATTTTCAGTGTTAGGAGGTTGGGTTAGGGGTTAGATAGGGTACACCCTTGGTGTACACCCCTCTTGATACTCCCAGGTACACCTCCTTGACAGTCCCAGGCACACCCGGACACTCGCCAGGTACACCCCTGGTGACACTCCCCCTACACACCTCTTGACACTCCCCAGGGGTACACCTCTTTCACGCCCTGGCTCTCCCCTGACACTCCCAGGTACAATCCCAGACACACTCAGATACAATTCCTCAGACACTCCCAGGTACACTTCTGACACTCCCAGGTACACCTCAGACACTCCTAAGTACACCTCTCACACTCCCAGGTACACATCTCACGCCCTGGTCCTCCTGTGACACTCCCTGGTACTTCTATGACACCCCAGGTACACCTCAGACACTCCATGTCCACCTCCGACACTCCCAGGTACACCTCTGACACTCCCAGGTACTCCACAGACACTCCCTGGTACACCCCTGACACTCCCAGGTACACCTCTGGACCCCTCCCCAGGTACTCCGCCACACTGCTGGTGGTACACCTCTGACACTTCCAGGTTCACCTCTGACACTCCCAGGTACACCGCTGACACCCTGGTAAGTGGCCACTTCACACTCCCAGGTACACCTCCTCCGACACTCCCAGGTACACCCTGACACTCCCAGGTACACCTCTGACACCCCTTGGTACACTCCGACACTCCCAGGTACACCTCTGACACTCCCAGGTACACCTCTGACACTCTCATTTACTCCACTAACATTTCCTGGTACACCTCTGACACTCCTAGGTACTCCTTTGTCACTCCCTGATACAACTCTAACACTCCCAGGTACTCCGCTGACACTGCCAGGTACACCTCTGACACTTCCAGGTACACCTCTGACACTCCTAGGCACAATCGTTGACACTCCCAGGTACAATTCCTCTGATACTCCCAGGCACACCTCCGATACCCTTTTGCAGGTACACCCCTGACACCTCCCAGGTACACCTCTGACACTCCCAGGTGCTCCCCACTCTGACATTCCCTGGCACACCACTGACACTTGTGTACACCGCTGACACTGACATGTACACCTCCGACTCCCAGGTACACCTCAGACACTCCCAGGTACACCTCTGACACCCCAGGTACACCTCTGACACTCCCAGGTACACCTCTCTGACACCCCAGGTACACCTCCGACACTCCCAGGTACACCTCTGACACTTCCAGGTACACCTCTGACACTCCCTGGTACACCTCCGACACTCCCAGGTACACCTCTGACACTCCCAGGTACACCTCTGACACTCTCATTTACTCCACTAACATTACCTGGTAAACCTCTGACACTCCTAGGTACTCCTTTGTCACTCCCTGATACACCTCTAACACTCCCAGGTACTCCGCTGACACTGCCAGGTACACCTCTGACACTTCCAGGTACACCTCTGACACTCCCAGGTATACCGCTGACACTCCCAGGTACACCTCTGATACTCCCAGGTACACCTCCGATACTCCCAGGTACACCTCTGACACTCCCAGGTACACCTCTGACACTCCTAGGTACTCCTCTGTCACTCCCTGATACACCTCTAACACTCCCAGGTTCTCCGCTGACACTGCCAGGTACACCTCTGACACTTCCAGGTACACCTCTGACACTCCCAGGAACACCTTTGACACTCCCAGGTGCTCCACTGACATTCCCTGGTACACCTCTGACACTCCCAGGTACACCGCTGACACTGACAGGTACACCTCCGACTCCCAGGTACACCTCCGACACTCGCGGGTACACTTCTCACACTCCCAGGTACACCTCCGACACACTCCCAGGTACACCCTCTGGCCCCAGGTACACGTCCGACACTCCCAGATACACCTCTGACACTCCCAGGTACACCTCTGACACTGCCAGGTACACCTCTGACACTCCCAGGTACTTCTGTGACACTCCCAGGTACACCTCCGACACTCCCAGGTACATCTCTGACAGTCCCAGGTACACCTTTGACACTCCCAGGTACACCTCCGATACTCCCAGGTACACCTCCGATACTCCTAGGTAAACCTCTGACACTCCAAGGTACTCCTCTGACACTCTTTGGTTCACCTCTGAGACTCCCAGGTACACCTATGACACTCCCTGGTACACCTCCGATATTCCCAGGTGCACCTCGGATATTCCCAGGTACACCTCCGATACTTCCATGTACACCTTTGAGACTCCCAGGTAATTCACTGACACTCCCTGGTATACCTGTGACATTCCCAGGCACTCCTCTGACACTCCCAGTAACACCTCTCATACTCCCAGGTACACATCTGACACTCCCTGGTACACCTCTGACACTCCCAGATACACCTCAGACACTCCCTGGTACACCTCTAACACTCCCAGGTACATCTCTGACACTCCCAGGTACACCTTTGACACTTCCAGGTACATATCTGACACTCCGAGGTACACCTCTGACTGCCAGGTACACCTCTGAAAATCCCAGGTACTCCTGTTACATTCCCAGGTACACCTCCGACACTTCCAGGTACACCTCTGACACTCCAAGGTACACCTCCGATATTCCCAGGTACACCTCCGATATTCCCAGGTAAACCTCCGATACTCCCAGGTACACCTTTGAGATTCCCAGGTACTTCACTGACACTCCCTGGTATACCTCTGACATTCCCAGGTACACCTCTGACACTCCCAGGTACACCTCTGATACTCCCAGGTACACTTCTTACACTCCCAGATACACCTCTGACAGTGTCAAGTACACCTCTGACACTCCCAGGTAAACTTCTTACACTCCCAGGTACACCTCCGACACCCTCAGGTACACCTCTGACACGCCCAGGTACACCTCTGACACTCCCAAGTACTCCACAGACATTCCCTGGTACACCTCTGACACTCCCAGGTACACCTCCGACACTCCCAGGTACACTTCTTACACTCCCAGGTACACTTCTCACACTCCCAGATACACCTCCGACACTGCCAAGTACACCTCTGACACTCCCAGGTAAACTTCTTACACTCCCTGGTACACCTCCGACACTCTCAGGTACACCTCTGACACTCCCAGGTACACCTCTGACACTCCCAGGAACACCTCCGACCCTCTCAGGTACACCTCTGACACTCCCAGGTACACCTCTGACACTCCTAGGTACTCCTCTGTCACTCCCTGATACACCTCTAACACTCCCAGGTTCTCCGCTGACACTGCCAGGTACACCTCTGACACTTCCAGTTACACCTCTGACACTCCCAGGAACACCTTTGACACTCCCAGGTGCTCCACTGACATTCCCTGGTACACCTCTGACACTCCCAGGTACACCGCTGACACTGACAGGTACACCTCCGACTCCCAGGTACACCTCCGACACTCGCGGGTACACTTCTCACACTCCCAGGTACACCTCCGACACTCCCAGGCACACCTTTCAGTGCATGTCCCCAGATACACCCCAGATACACCTCTGACACTCCCAGGTACACCTCTGACACTGCCAGGTACACCTCTGACACTCCCAGGTACTTCTGTGACACTCCCAGGTACACCTCCGACACTCCCAGGTACATCTCTGACAGTCCCAGGTACACCTTTGACACTCCCAGGTACACCTCCGATACTCCCAGGTACACCTCCGATACTCCTAGGTAAACCTCTGACACTCCAAGGTACTCCTCTGACACTCTTTGGTTCACCTCTGAGACTCCCAGGTACACCTATGACACTCCCTGGTACACCTCCGATATTCCCAGGTGCACCTCGGATATTCCCAGGTACACCTCCGATACTTCCATGTACACCTTTGAGACTCCCAGGTAATTCACTGACACTCCCTGGTATACCTGTGACATTCCCAGGCACTCCTCTGACACTCCGAGTAACACCTCTCATACTCCCAGGTACACATCTGACACTCCCTGGCACACCTCTGACACTCCCAGATACACCTCAGACACTCCCTGGTACACCTCTAACACTCCCAGGTACATCTCTGACACTCCCAGGTACACCTCTGACACTTCCAGGTACATATCTGACACTCCGAGGTACACCTCTGACTGCCAGGTACACCTCTGAAAATCCCAGGTACTCCTGTTACATTCCCAGGTACACCTCCGACACTCCCAGGTACACCTCCGACACTCCCAGGTACACCTCCGATATTCCCAGGTACACCTCCCATATTCCCAGGTACACCTCCGATACTCCCAGGTACACCTTTGAGACTCCCAGGTACTTCACTGACACTCCCTGGTATACCTCTGACATTCCCAGGTACACCTCTGACACTCCCAGGTACGCCTCTGATACTCCCAGGTACACTTCTCACACTCCCAGATACACCTCCGACACTGCCAAGTACACCTCTGACACTCCCAGGTAAACTTCTTACACTCCCAGGTACACCTCCGACACTCTCAGGTACACCTCTGACACGCCCAGGTACACCTCTGACACTCCCAAATTACTCCTGGGCATTCCTGGTACCTCTGACACTCCCAGGTACACCTCCGACACTCCCAGGTACACTTCTTACACTCCCAGGTACACTTCTCACACTCAGGATACACCTCCGACACTGCCAAGTACACCTCAACACTCCCAGGTAGCTTATTACTCCTAGGTACACCTCTGACACTTCCCCGGTACACCTCCGACACTCAGGTGCTTGACACTCCCAGGTACACCTTCTGACACTTCCTAGGAACACCTCCGACCTTCTTTCAGGTATGCCTTCTGACATTCAGGTACAGCCTGAGACACCCAGGCATTGCCCGGAGATACCCAGGTGCGACACTCTCCGACACTCCCAAGCACACCTTCTGATACTCCTGATTCCCCAGGTACACCCATGAGACCCCATGTACACCTTGATACTCCTAGGTAATTCCCTGACACCTTCTCTGGATCATCTTTCTGAGACTTCTAGGCACACCTCCCCACACCCCTGGTACACCTCCGATATTTTCAGGCACACCTTCTGATATTCCCAGGTACATTTCACACTCCCAGGTACACCTTCGAGACCCCAGGTATTTCGCTGACAACCTGGTATACCTGATTCTTCCCAGGTAATACCTGACGTGGTGCCACCTTCACACTCCCAGGCCTGACACTCCCAGGTACACTTACACTGGTACACCTCCGACATTCTCACAGGTATACTCCTCTAGGTGGATTCTCCGACACCCCAGTGTACCTGGGAGGTCGGAGGTGTACCTGGCAGTGTCAGAGGTGTATTTGGTGCCAGGAGGGTATACTTGAAGTGTCAGCGGTGTACCTGGGAGTGTCAGAGGAGTAACTGGGATTGTCAGAGGTGTACCTGGCAGTGTGAGAAGTGTACCTGGGTGTGTCAGAGGTGTACCTGGGAGTGTGAGAAGTGTACCTGGGAATGTCAGAGGTGTACCTGGGAGTGTCGGAGGTGTACCTGGGAGTGTCAGAGGTGTACCAGGGAATGTCAGTGGAGTACTTGGGAGTGTCAGAGGTGTACCTGGGAGTGTCAGAGGTGTACCTGAGAGTGTCGGAGGTGTACATGGAGCAAGTCAGGAGGTAACGGGAGTGTCGGAGGTACCTGGGAGTCGGAGGTACCTGGCAGTGTCAGCGGTGTACCTGGGAGTGTCAGAGGTGTACCTGGGAATGTCAGTGGAGTACCTGGGAGTGTCAAGGGTGTACCTGGGAGTGTCAGAGGTGTACCTGGAAGTGTCAGAGGTGTACCTGGCAGTGTCAGCGGAGTACCTGGGAGTGTTAGAGGTGTATCAGGGAGTGACAAAGGAGTACCTAGGAGTGTCAGAGGTGTACCTGGGAGTGTCAGCGGAGTACCTGGGAGTGTTAGAGGTGTATCAGGGAGTGAAAGAGGAGTACCTAGGAGTGTCAGAGGTGTACCAGGGAATGTTAGTGGAGTAAATGAGAGTGTCAGAGGTGTACCTGGTAGTGTCAGAGGTGTACCTGGGAGTGTCAGAGGTTTACCTGGGAGTGTCTGAGGTGTACCTGGGAGTATCGGAGGTGTACCTGGGAGTATCAGAGGTGTACCTGGGAGTGTCAGCGGTGTACCTGGGAGTGTCAGAGTTGTACCTGGAAGTGTCGGAGGTGTTCCTGGCAGTCTCAGCGGAGTACCTGGGAGTGTTAGAGGTGTATCAGGGAATGAAAGAGGAGTACCTAGGAGTGTCAGAGGTGTACCAGGGAATGATAGTGGAGTAAATGAGAGTGTCAGAGATGTACCTGGGAGTGTCAGAGGTGTACCTGGGAGTGTCGGAGGTGTACCAGGGAGTGTCAGAGGTGTACCTGGGAGTGTCAGAGGTGTACCTGTGAGTGTCGGAGGTGTACTTGGGAGTGTGAGAAGTGTACTTGGGAGTGTCTGAGGTGTGCCTGGGAGTGTCAGAGGTGAACCTGGGAGTGTCTGAGGTGTACCTGGGAGTGTCTGAGGTGTACTTGGGAGTGTGAGAAGTGTACCTGGGGAGGTTTGGGGTGTACCAGGGAGGTCTGGATTGTACCTGGGAGTGTCTGAGGTGTGTACCTTGGTAGTGTCAAAGGTGTACCTAGAGTGTCAGAGGTGTACCTGGGAGTGTCAGGGTGTACCAGGAAGTGTCAGTGAGTACCTTGGGAGGTCAGAGGTGTACCAGGGAGTGTCGGAGGTACATGGAGTGTCAGAGTACCCAGTCGTGTCAGTGGTGTACCTGGGAGGTCAGGGGAGAACCAGGAGTGAGAGAGGTGTACCTGGGAATGTGAGAGGTGTAATGGGGAGGTCTGAGGTGTACCTGGGAGGCCAGGAGAACCAGGGAAGTGAGAGAGGTGAACCTGGGAATGTCAGAGGTGTAATGGGGAGTGTCTGAGGTGCACCTGGCAGTGTCGGAGGTGTACCTGGGAGGTCAGGAGGTGTACCTGGGAGTAGAGGTGTACCTGGGAGTAAAAATTCCATCCTAACCCACCCAATCTCTAACACTGAAATCAGTGTTTTGAAAAGAATTTAAGCGTTCTCCGTGAAAAGCGAGGGTAAAATAAGTAAAATACACTGATTTTCATCTAAAACTGAATGTTTTTTGTGAAAAAGAAGTAAAACTAACTTCCAAAACAAGTGTTCTTCAACAGAAACAAGGCTCATCCTAAAAATAAGTACAACTTACTAAAAACAGTGTTTTTCAAAGGAAATTCAAAGGCTTTTCGTGAGTAGCTTTTTCGAGAAAAGTTAGGTGAAATCAAGTGTATATTCACTTTTCATCTAAAATTGAGTGTTTTCCGTGAAAAGAAGTAAACTAACTGGATACTCACCTAACCCAACAACATAACCTAACCTAACCGAACCTAGCCTAACCTAACCAAACCTAACTCCCTCCAACCTAACCTAACCTAACCTAATTCCAACCTAACCTAACCTAACCTAACCTTAACCTAACCTAACGCAACCTAACCTAACTCCAACCCAACCTAACCCAACCCAACCCAACCCAACCCAACACAACCCAACCCAACCAAACCTAACCTCCAACTCCAATCCCTAACCTCTAACACTGAAAAATAAAAGTTTTTGAAAAGAAATTCAAGAATTTTCCGTGAAAAGAAGATAAATATATGTAAAATACATTGGTCTATATCTAAAACTGAGTGTTTTTCGTGAAAAGAAGTAAAACTAATTCATATCATTCACCTCTAACTCTAATCCAGTATCTAATTTAACCTAACCTAACCCCTAACCTAACCTAACCTAATCTGAATCCTAATTCTGTTGGTAACTTGGTTCTACACTTAATCTGTTGGTTCTAATCCCAACCTAACCTAACGTGTAACCTAACCTATCCTCTAACACTGAAAATCAGTGTTTTGAAAAGAAATTACGCATTTCCGTGAAAAAGAAGATGAAAATAAGTCAAATACATTAAGCTTTCAAAACGTGTTTTTCTTTAAAAAGAAGTAAAATCCAATCTGGGGGCCTATAATCCTAACCTAACCTAACCTAGGTTAGGTTTGGTTAGGTTAGGTTAGGTTAGGTTAGGTTAGGTTAGGTTGTGGGGTTAGGTTTGGCTAAGAAGTTAGGTTAGGTTAGGCATAGTTGTGTTAGGCTAGTTAGGTTAGGCTAGGTTAGGTTAGGTGAATTTTAGATACTTTTACTTTTCACGAAAAACACTCAGTTTTAGATAAAAACCAAAAGTATTTTTACGTATTTTTATCTTCTTTTTCACTTTTGAAAAAACGCCGAAATTTCTTTTCAAAACAGTGATTTTCAGTGTTAGAGGTTAGGTTAGGTTAGGTTAGAAGAAGTTAGGTTAGGTTGCCAGGGTTAGGCAGTTAGATTGCTGGGGTTGGGCTCGTTTAAGCTAGGTTGCCAGATTAGGCTAGGTTAGGTTAGGTTGTGTTGTGTTAGGTTACGCTAGTTTAGGCTTGGGTTAGGTTGTGTTGTGTTGTGCTAGGTTGTGGGCCAGGTTAGATTAGGTTGGGGATTAGTTTGGGGTTGCTGCTGGGTTGGTTAGGTTGGGCTAGGTTAGGCTAGGTTAGTTAGGTTAGGTTAGGTTAGGTGAATTTTAGTTGTTTTTACTTTTCACGAAATACACTCAGTTTTTGATGAAAACCAATATTTTACTTATTTTTATCTTCTTTCACGGAGAATGCTTAAATTCTTTTTTTTCAAAACACTGA
>NW_024743895.1:0-10849 GCF_018991925.1 Homarus americanus | reverse complement strand
TGTGTGAGGGACGGGCACCCCTTCAGTTCCATGAACCGGGGTGTGAGGGCCGGGCACCCCTCCAGCACCATGGCCTGGGGTGTGAGGGTGTGAGGCCCGGGCACCGCTTTAGTGCCATGACCCGGGGTGTGAGGGCCGGGCACCCCTTCAGTGACATGAGCCGGGGTGTGAGGGCTGGGCACCCCTCTAGTGCCATGAAACGGGGTGTGAGGGCCGGGCACCCCTACAGAGCTATGAACCGGGGTGTGAGGGCCGCGCACCCCTTCACATGACACTGGTGTGAGGGACGGGCACCCTTTCAGTGTCATGAATCGGGATGTGATGGCCGGGGAGCCCTTCAGCTCCATGACCCGTGGTGTGAGGACCGGGAACCGCTTCAACCCCATGACCCGGGTAGTGAGGGCCGGGCACCCCTTTAGGTCCATGACCCGGGGTGTGAGGGCCGTGCACCCCTTCAGTGACATGACCCGGGGTGTGAGTGCCGGGCACTATTTCAGTGCCATGACATTGGGTGTGAAGAGCCGGGCAACCCTACAGTGCTGTGAACCGGGGTGTGAGGGCCGGGCACCCCTTCAGTGCCATGAATCAGGGTGTGAGGGCCGTGCACCTTCCAGCACCATGACCACGCAGTGTGAGGCGGGCTCATTCCAGTGCCATGAATTGGGGTTTTGTGAGGCGGGCACGCTTCAGTGCCATGAATCGGGGTGTGAGGGCCGGGCACCTTTTCAGTGCCATGACCTGGGGTGTGAGGGCCGGGCTCGATTTCAGTGCCATGAATCGGGGTGTGAGGGCCGGGCACCCCTCCAGCACCATGACCCGGGGTATGAAGGCCGGGCACCCCTTCAGTGCTATCACCCTGGGAGTGAGGTCCGGGCACCCTTTCAGTGACAGGACCCGGGGTGTGAGGGCCGGGCACCACTTCAATGACATGACACTGGGTGTGTGGGCCGGGCACTCCTTCAGTGCCACGACCCGAGGTGTGAGGGCTGGGCACCCCTTCAGCCCCATGACTCGGGGTGTGAGGGCCTGGAACCCCTTCAGCCCCATGACCCGTGGTGTGAGGGCCGTGCATACCTTCAGTGCCTTGGCCAGGGGTGTGACGGCCGGGCACCGCTTCAGTGCCATAACCCGGGGTGTGAGGGCCGGGCACCACTTCAGTGACATGACCCGAGGTGTCAGGGCAGGGCCCCCCTTCAGTGCCATGAGCCGGGGTGTGAGGGCCGGGCACCCCTCTAGTGCCATGAAAAGGGGTGTTAGGGCCGGGGACCCCTACAGAGCTATGAACCGGGGTGTGAGGGCCGCGCACCCCTTCACATGACACGGGTGTGAGGGCCGGGCACTCTTTCAGTGCCATAAATCGGGGTGTGATGCCCGGGCAGCCCTTCAGCTCCATGACCCGTGGTGTGAGGACAGGGAACCGCTTCAACCCCATGACCCGGGAAGTGAGGGCCGGGCACCCCTTTAGGTCCATGACCCGGGGTGTGAGGGCCGTGCACCCCTTTAGTGACATGACCCGGGGTGTGAGTGCCGGGCACTATTTCAGTGCCATGAAATGGGGTGTGAAGGCAGGGCAACCCTACAGTGCTGTGAACCGGGGTGTGAGGGCCGGGCACTCTTTCACATGACCCTGGGTGTGAGGGCCGGGCACCCCTTTAGTGCCATGATTCGGGGTGTGAGGGCCGGGCACCCCTTCAGCACCATGACCCGGGGTTTGAGGGCCAGGCTCGATTTCAGTGCCATGAATCGGGGTGAGAGGGCCGGGCATTCCTCCAGCACCATGACCTGGGGTATGAGGGCCGAGCACCCCTTCAGTGCCATAACCCGGGGTGTGAGGGCCGGGCACATTTTCACTGACATGACCCGGGGTGTGAGGGCCGGGCACCCCTTCAATGACATGACCCGGGGTGTGTGGGCCGGGCACCCTTTCAGTGCTATGACCCGGGGTCTGAGGGCCGGTGAGTCCTTCAGTGCCATGACCCGGGGTGTGAGGGCCGGGCACCCCTTCAGTGACATGACCCGGGGCGTCAGTGCCGGGCACCCCTTCAGTGCCATTAGCCGGGGTGTGAGGGCCGGGCACCCCTCTAGTGCCATGAAACGGGGTGTGAGGTCCGGGCACCCCTACAGAGCTATGAACCGGAGTGTGAGGGCCGCGCACCCCTTCACATGACACGGGTGTGAGGGACGGGCACCCTTTCAGTGCCATGAATCGGGGTTTGATGGCCGGGCAGCCCTTCAGCTCCATGACCCGTGGTGTGAGGACCAGAAACCGCTTCAACCCCATGACCCGGGTAGTGAGGGCCGGGCACCCCTTTAGGTCCATGACCCGGGGTGTGCGGGCCGTGCACCCCTTCAGTGACATGATCCGGGGTGTGAGTGCCGGGCACTATTTCAGTGCCAAGGAAATGGGGTGTCAAGGCCGGCAACCCTACAGTGCTGTGGAACCGGGGTGAGGGCCGGGCGGCACCCTTCGGTTACGACCTGGGTGAGGGCCGGGCACCCTTCAATGCTATGAATCGTGAGGGCTGGGCACCCCTTTCAGCACACCAGCGACCCGGGGTTTGAGGGCTGGGCCTGACTTCAGTGCCATGAATCGGTGTGATGTCCGGGCACCCTTCTGCTCCATGGCCTGTTATGAGGGCCGGGCACCCCTCCAGCACCATAGCACAGGGTGTGAGGACCGGGCACCCCTCCAGCACCTTGGCCCTGGGTGTGACGGCCGGGATCCCCTTCAGTGCCATGAATCGGCGTGTGAGGGCCGGGCACCCTTTCAGTGCAATGAATCGGGGTGTGAGGTCCGGGCACCCCTTCAGCCCCATGACCCGAGGTGTGAGGGTCGGCCACCCGTTTTGGTCTATAACCAGGTCTGTGAGGGCCGGGCATACCTTCAGTGCCATGGCCAGGGGTGTGACGGCCGGGCACCGCTTCAGTGCCATGACCCGGGGTGAGAGGGCCGGTCACCCCTTCAGTGACATGACCCGGGGCGTCAGTGCCGGGCACCCCTTCAGTGCCATTAGCCGGGGTGTGAGGGCCGGGCACCCCTTCAGTGCCATGAAACGGGGTGTGAGGGCCGGGCACCCCAACAGAGCTATGAACCGGGGTGTGAGGGCCAGACGCCTTTTCACATGACACGGCGTGTGAGGGCCGGTCACCTTTTCAGTGCCATGAACCAGGGTGTGAGGGCCGGGCACCCGTTCAGTGCCATGATTCGGGGTGTGATGGCCGGGCACCCCTTCAGCTCCATGACCCGGTATGTTTGGGCCGGGCACCCCTCCAGCACCATGGCCCGGGGTGTGAGGTCCGGGCAGCCCTCCAGCACCATGGCCCGGGGTGTAAGGGACGGGCACCCCTTCAGTGTCAAGAACCGGGGTGTCAGGGCCGGACACCCCTCCAGCACTATGGCCCGGGGTGTGACGGCCGGGCACCGCTTCAGTGCCATGACCCGAGGTGTGAGGGCTGGGCACCCCTTCAGTGCCATGAGCCGGGTTGTGAGGGCCGGGCACGCCTTTAGTGCCATGAAACGGGGTGTGAGGGGCCGGGCACCCCTACAGAGCTATGAACTGGGGTGTGAGGGCCGGGCACCCCTTCACATGACACGGGGTGTGAGGGCCGGGCACCTTTTCAGTGCCATGACCTGGGGTGTGAGGGCCGGGCTCGATTTCAGTGACATGAATCGGGGTGTAAGCGCCGGGCACCCCTCCAGCACCATGACCCGGGGTATGAGGGCCGGGCACCCCTTCAGTGCTATCACCCGGGGAGTGAGGGCCTGGCACCCTTTCAGTGACATGACCCGGGGTGTGAGGGCCGGGCACCACTTCAATGACATGACACTGAGTGTGTGGGCCGGGCACCCTTTCAGTGTCATGACCCGGGGTGTGAGGGCCGGTCACTCCTTCAGTGCCATGACCCGGGGTGTGAGGGCTGGGCACCCCTTCAGCCCCATGACCTTGGGTGTGAGGGCCGGGAACCCCTTCAGCTCCATGACCCGTGGTGTGAGGGCCGTGCACACCTTCAGTGCCATGGCCAGGGGTGTGACGGCCGGGCACCGCATCAGTGCCATGACCCGGGATGTGAGGGCCGCGCACCCTTTCACATGACACGGGTGTGAGGGACGGGCACCCTTTCAGTGCCATGAATCGGGGTGTGATGGCCGGGCAGCCCTTCAGCTCCATGACCCGTGGTGTGAGGACCGGGAACCGCTTCAACCCCATGACCCGGGTAGTTAGGGCCGGGCACCCCTTTAGGTCCATGACCCGGGGTGGGAGTGCCGTGCACCCCTTCAGTGACATGACCCGGGGTGTGAGTGCCGGGCACTATTTCAGTGCCATGAAATGGGGTGTAAAGGCCGGGCAACCCTACAGTGCTGTGAACCGAGGTGTGAGGGCCGGGCACCCATTCAGTGCCATGAATCGGGGTGTGAGGGCCGGGCACCCCTTCAGCACCATGACCCGGGGTGTGAGGGCCGGGCTCGATTTCAATGCCATGAATCGGGGTGTGAGGGCCAGGCACCCCTCCAGCACCATGACCTGCGGTATGAGGGCCGAGCACCCCTTCAGTGCTATTTCCCGGGGTGTGAGGGCCGGGCACATTTTCACTGACATGACCCGGCGTGTGAGGGCCGGGCACCCCTTCAATGACATGACCCGGGGTGTGTGGGCCGGGCACCCTTCCAGCACCATGGCCCGGGGTGTAAGGGACGGCACCCCTTCAGTGTCAAGAACCGGGGTGTCAGTGCCGGACACCCCTCCAGCCCCATGACCCGGGGTGTGAGGACCGGCCACCCCTTCAGCACCATGGCCCGGGGTGTGACGGCCGGGCACCGCTTCAGTGCCATGACCCGGGGTGTGAGAGCCAGGGCACCCCTTCAGTGCCATGCATCGGGGTTTGAGGGCTGGGCACCCTTTCAGTGCCATGAATCGGGGTGTAGGGCCGGGCACCACTTTAGGTACATGACCCGGGGTGTGAGGGCCGGGCAAACCTTCAGTGCCATGGCCACGGGTGTGAGGGCCGGGTACCTCTTTAGTGCCATTACCTGATGATTTGCCGGGTACCTTCAGTGACATGACCTGGAGGTGAGGGCCTGGCACCCCTTTAGTGACATGACCTGGGGTGTGAGGGCTGGCACCTCAGCACCATGACCCTCTGGGTGTGAGGGCCGGGCACCCCTTCAGTTCCATGAACCGGGGGGTGAGGGCCGGGCACCCCTCCAGCACCATGGCCTGGGGTGTGAGGCCCGGGCACCCTTCCAGCACCATGGCCCGGGGTGTAAGGGACGGGCACCCCTTCAGTGTCAAGAACCGGGGTGTCAGTGCCGGACACCCCTCCAGCCCCATGACCCGGTTGTGAGGGCCGGGAACCCCTTCAGCCCCATGACCCGTGGTGTGAGGGCCGTGCATACCTTCAGTGCCATGGCCAGGGGTGTGACGGCCGGGCACCGCTTCACTGCCATGTGCCGGGGTGTGAGGGCCGGGCACCCCTCTAGTGCCATGAAACAGGGTGTGAGGGCCGGGCACCCCTACAAAGCTATGAACCGGGGTGTGAGGGCCGCGCACCCCTTCACATGACACGGGTGTGAGGGACGGGCACCCTTTCAGTGTCATGAATCGGGGTGTGATGGCCGGGTCGCCCTTCAGCTCCATGACCCGTGATGTGAGGACCGGGAACCGCTTCAACCCCATGACCCGGGTAGTGAGGGCCGGGCACCCCTTTAGGTCCATGACCCGGGGTGTGAGGGCCGTGCACCCCTTCAGTGACATGATCTGGGTGTGAGTGCCGGCACTGTTTAGGTCTATGACCAGGGTGTGGAAAATGGGCACCTATAAGTGACATGAACCGTGTGTGTGGGCCGGGCACCGTTTCAGTGACATGACCCGGGGTGTGAGGGCTGGGCACACCTTCAGAGACATGACCAAGGGTGTGATGACCGGGCACCCGTTCAGTGCCATGAAATGGGGTGTGATGTCCGGGCACCCCTTCAGCTCCATGACCCGGTATGTGAGGGCCGGGCACCCCTCCAGCACCATGGCCCGGGGTGTGAGGGCCGGGCACCCTTTCAGTGACATTACCCCGGGTGTGAGGGCCGGGCACCCCTCCAGCACAATGGCCTGGGGTGTGAGGGCCGGGCACCCCTTCATTGCCATGACCCGGGGGGTGTCATGGCCTGACACCCCTCCAGCACCATGGCCCGGGGTGTGAGGGCCGGGCACCCATGCAGTGCCATGAATCGGGGTGTGAGGGCGGGGCACCACTTTAGGTACATGACCAGGGGTGTGAGGGCCGGGCAAAGCTTCAGTGCCATGGCCAGGGGTTTGAGGGCCGGGCACCCCTTAAGTGCCATGATACTGGGTGTGAGTGCCGGGCACCCATACAGTGCTTTGAACCAGGGTGTGAGGGTCGGGCACCCCTTCACATGACCCGGAGTGTCAGGGCTGGGCACCCTTCCAGCACCATGACCCGGAGTGTGAGGGCCCGGCACCCCATAAGTGACATGAACCGGGGTTTTAGGGCCGGGCACCCCTTCAGTGCCATGAAACGGGGTGTGGGGGCAGGGCACCCCTACAGTGTTATGAACCGGGATGTGAGGGCCGGGCACCCTTTCACATGACCCGGGGTGTAAGGGCCAGGCACCCCTTCATTGCCATGACCCGGAGTGTGAGAGCTGGGCACCCCTTCAGTGACATGACCCGGGGTGTGAGGGCCGGGCACCCTTTCAGTGACATGACCCTGGGTGAGGGCCGGGCCTCCAGCACCATGACCTGGGGCCGGGCACCCCTTCAGTGACATGACCCTGGGTGTGAGGGCTGGGCACCCTATCAGTGTCATAAACATTGGTGTGAGGGCCGGGCACCCCTTAAGTGCCATGAAACGGGGTGTGGGGGCAGGGCACCCCTACAGTGGTATGAACCGGTGTGTGAGGGCCGGGCACCCCTTCACATGACCCGGGGTGTAAGGGCCAGGCACCCCATCAGCACCATGACCCGGGGTGTGAGGGCCGTGCACACCTTCAGTACCATGACCCGGGGTGTGAGGTTCGAGCACACCTTCAGTGCCATGATCCGGGGCGTGAGAGCTGGGCACCCCTTCAGTGACATGACCCGTGGTGTGAGAGACGGGCACCCTTTCAGTGACATGACCCGGGGTGTGAGGGCCGGGCACCCCTTCAGTGCCATGACCCGGGGTGTGAGGGCCGGGCACCCCTTCAGTGTCAGGAATCGGGGTGTGAGGGCCGGGCACGCTTTCAGTGTCATGAAACGGGGTGTGAAAGCCGGGCACCCCTACAATGCTGCGAACCGGGGTGTGAGGGCCGGGCACCGCTTCAGCACCATGACCCGGGGTGTGAGGGCCAGGCACCCCTTCAGTGCCATGACCCGGGTTGTGAGGGCCGGGCACCCCTTCAGTGTCAAGAATTGGGGTGTGAGGGCCGGGCACGCTTTCAGTGTCATGAAACTGGGTGTGAGGGCCGGGCACCCCTACAGTGCTGCGAACCGGGGTGTGAGGGCCGGGCACCGCTTCAGCACCATGACCCGGGGTGTGAGGGCCAGGCACCCCTTCAGTGCCATGACCCGGGGTGTGTGGGACGGGCACCGTTTCAGTGACATGACCCGGGGTGTGAGGGCTGGGACACCTTCAGAGACATGACCAAGGGTGTGAGGACCGGGCACCCGTTCAGTGCCATGAATTGGGGTGTGTTGTCCGGGCACCCCTTCAGCTCCATGACCCGGTATGTGAGGGCCGGGCACCCCTCCAGCACCATGGCCCCGGGGTGCGAGGGCCGGGAACCCTTTCAGTGACATTACCCGGGGTGTGAGGGCCGGGCACCCCTTAAGTGCCATGACCCCGGGTGTGAGGGCCGGGCACCCCTTCAGTGTCACGAATCGGGGTGTGAGGGCCGGGCACCCGTTCAGTACCATGAATTGGGGTGTGATGTCCGGGCACCCCTTCAGCTCCATGACCCGGTATGTGAGGGCCAGGCACCCCTCCAGCACCATGGCCCGGGGTGTGAGGGCCGGGCACCCTTTCAGTGACAATACCCGGGGTGTGAGGGCCGGGCACCCCTCCAGCACAATAGCTTGGGGTGTTAGGGCCGGGCACCCCTTCATTGCCATGACCCGGGGGTGTCATGGCCTGACACCCCTCCAGCACCATGGCCCGGGGTGTGAGGGCCGGGCACCCTTGCAGTGCCATGAATCGGGGTGTGAGGGCGGGTGCACCACTTTAGGTACATGACCAGGGGTGTGAGGGCCGGGCAAAGCTTCAGTGCCATGGCCAGGGGTGTGAGGGCCGGGCACCTCATGAGTGTCATGACCCGGGGTGTGAGGGCCGGGCACCCCTTAAGTGCCATGATACTGGGTGTGAGTGCCGGGCACCCATACAGTGCTTTGAACCAGGGTGTGAGGGTCGGGCACCCCTTCACATGACCCGGAGTGTCAGGGCTGGGCACCCCTCCAGCACCATGACCCGGAGTGTGAGGGCCGGGCACCTATGGGAAGTGACATGAACCGGGTTTTAGGGCCGGGCAACTCTTCAGTGACATGAAACGGGTGTAGCAGGGCACCCCTACAGTGTTATGAACTGGGTGTGAGGGCTGGCACCCTTTCACATGACCCGGGGTGTAAGGGCTGAAGAATTCCCCTTCATTGCCATGACCGAGGTGTGAGAGCTGGGCAACTCTTCAGTACATGACCCGGGTGAGGGCCGGGCACCTCAGTGACATGACTCCGGGGTGGAGGGCTGGGCACCCTTCAGCAATTGGCGCGACTGGGGTGTGTGAGGGGCCGGGGCTTTCAGTGCCATGACCCAGGGTGTGAGGGCCGGGCACCCCATAAGTGACATGAACCGGGGTTTTAGGGCCAGGCACCCCTTCAGTGACATGAAACGGGGTGTGGGGGCAGGGCACCCCTACAGTGTTTTCAACCGGGGTGTGAGGGCCGGGCACCCTTTCACATGACCCGGGGTGTAAGGTCCGGGCACCCCTTCAGCACCATGACCCTGAGTGTGAGGGCCAGGCACCCCTTCAGCACCATGACCCGGGATGTCATGGCCGTGCACCCCTTCAGTGACATGACCCGCGGTGTGAGGGTCGTGCACCCCTTTAGTGACATAACCCCGGGTTGTGAGGGCCGGGCACCCCTTCAGTGCCATGACCCGGGGTGTGAGGGCCGGGCACCCCTTCAGTGTCAGGAATCGGGGTGTGAGGGCCGGTCACGCTTTCAGTGTCATGAAACGGGGTGTGAGGGCCGGGCACCCCTACAGTGCTGCGAACCGGGGTGTGAGGGCCGGGCACCGCTTCAGCACCATGACCCGGGGTGTGAGGGCCAGGCACCCCTTCAGTGCCATGACCCGGGGTGTGTGGGTCGGGCACCGTTTCAGTGACATGACCCGGGGTGTGAGGGCTGGGCACACCTTCAGAGACATGACCAAGGGTGTGAGGACCGGGCACCCGTTCAGTGCCATGAATTGGGGTGTGTTGTCCGGGCACTCCTTCAGCTCCATGACCCGGTATGTGAGGCCGGGCACCCCTCCAGCACCATGGCCCCTGGGTGCGAGGGCCGGGCACCCTTTCAGTGACATTACCCGGGGTGTGAGGGCCGGGCAACCCTCCAGCACAATGGCCTGAGGTGTGAAGGCCGGGCACCCCTTCAGTGTCATGACCCGGGGGTGTCAGGGCCTGACACACCTCCAGCACCATGGCCCGGGGTGTGAGGGCCGGGCACCCTTGCAGTGCCATGAATCGGGGTGTGAGGGCCGGGCACCACTTTAGGTACATGACCAGGGGTGTGAGGGCCGGGCAAAGCTTCAGAGCCATGTCCAGGGGTGTGAATGCCGGGCACCTAATCAGTGCCATGACCCGGGGTGTGAGGGCCGGGCACCCCTTAAGTGCCATGAAACGGCGTGTGAGTGCCGAGCACCCATACAGTGCTTTGAACCAGGGTGTGAGGGTCGAGCACCCCTTTACAAGACCCGGGGTGTCAGGGCTGGGCACCCCTCCAGCACCATGACCCGGAGTGTGAAGTTCGGGCACACCTTCAATGACATGACCCGGGGTGTGAGGGCCAGGCACCCCTGCAGTGCCATGACCCGGGGTGCGAGGGACGGGCACCCCTCCAGCACCATGACCTGGGGTGTGAGGTCAGCAAGCGCCATGAACCCGTGTGAGGGCTTTATCACCAGTGTCACGCCGAATCGGGGGTGTGAGGGCCGGGCACCCTTAGGTGCCAAGGCGAAACGGTGTGAGGGTTGGCACCTACAGTGCTGCGGAACCGGGTGTGAGGCCGGGCACTTTCCAGTTCCATAGAATCGGGGTGTGAGGGCCGGGCACCCCTTCAGCACCATAACCCGGGGTGTCAGGGCCGGGCATCAATCCAGCACCATGGCCCGGGGTGTGAGGGCCAGGCACCCCTTCAGTGCCATGACCCCGGGTGTGAGGGCGGACACCCCTTCAGTGACATGACCCGGGGGGTGAGGGCCGGGCACCCTTTCAGTGACATGACCCGGAGTGTGAGGGCCGGGAACCCCTCCAGCACCATGACCCGGGGTTTGAGGGCCGGGCACCCTTTCAGTGACATGACCCGGGGTGTGAAGGCCGGGCACCCCTCCAGCACCATGACCCGGGGTATGAGGGCCGGGCACCCCTTTAGGGCTATGACCCGGGGTGTGAGGGCCGGGCACCACTTTAGGTACATGACCAGGGGTTTGAGGGCCGGGCAATCCTTCAGTGCCATGGCCACGGTTGTGAGGGCCGGGCACCTCATCAGTGCCATGACCCGGGGTGTGAGGGCTGGGCACCACTTCAGTGACACGACCCGGGGTGTGAGAGACGGGCACGCTTTCAGTGTCATGAAACGAGGTGTGA
>NW_024743894.1:0-8670 GCF_018991925.1 Homarus americanus | reverse complement strand
AGGGGACTTTGTTATACTCGATCAGGGGACTTTTTTATACTCGATCAGATGGCTTTGTTATTCTCGATCAGGGAACTTTGTTATACTCGATCAGGGGCCTTTGTTATAATCGTTCAGGGGACTTTGTTATACTCAATCAGGGGACTTTGTTATACTCAATCAGGGGACTTTGTTATACTCGATGAGGGGCGTTTGTTATACTCGATGAGGGGACTTTGTTAGACTCGATCAGGGGAATTTGTTATACTCGATCAGGGGACATTGTTATATTCGATGAGGGGCCTTCGTTATACTAGATCAGGGGCCTTTGTTAAACCCGATCAGGGGACTTTGTTATACTCGATCAGGGGACTTTGTTATGCTCGATCAGGGGATTTTGTTATACTCGACCACGGAACTTTGTTAAACTCGATCAAAGGCCTTTGTTATTCTCGATTAGGGGTCTTTGTTAAACTCGATTAGGGGACTTTGTTCTACTCGTTCAGGGGACTTTGTTATACTTGATCAGGGGACTTTGTTATACTCGATGAGGGGGCTTTGTTATACTGGATCAAGGGCCTTTGTTATAATCGTTCAGGAGACTTTGTTATACTCGACCAGGGGACTTTGTTATACTCGATTAGGGGCCTTTGTTAAACTCGATCAGGGGCTTTTGTTATACTCGTTCAGGCACTTTGTTATAATCGTTCCAGGGGCCATTGTTATATACTCGATTAGGGAACTTGTTATCCTCGATCAGGGGACTTTGTTATACTCGATCAGGGGGCTTTGTTTTACTAAATTAGGAAACTTTGTTATACTCGATCAGGGGCCTTTGTTATAATCGTTCAGGGGACTTTGTTATACTCGATCAGGGGACTTTGTTATATTCGATGAAGGGAGTTTGTTATTCTCGATCATGGGACTTTGTTATACTCGATGAGGGGCCTTTGTTATACTCGATCAGGGGACTTTGTTAAACTCGTTCACGGGACTTTGTTATACTTGATCAGGGGACTTTGTTATACTCGATGAGGGGGCTTTGTTATACTCGATCAGGGGGCTTTGTTATACTTGATCAGGGGCCTTTGTTATAATCGTTCAGGGGCCTTTGTTATACTTTTTCAGGGGACTTTGTTATACCTGATCAGGGGACTTTGTTATACTCGAGTAGGGGGCTTTGTTATACTCGATCAGGGGGATTTGTTATACTTGAACAGGGGCCTTTGTTATAATCGTTCAGGGGACTTTGTTATACTCGATCAGGGGACTTTGTTATACTCGATCAGTGGACTTTGTTATAATCGACCAGGGGAGTTTGTTTTACTCGACCAGGGGACTTTGTTATACTCGATGAGGGGCAAGCTACGAGTTGGGGATTTAGAATATAGTTATACTTCTACCCAGATCCCAACAGGTAACAACAACAAAAAAACAAAGACAATCGGACTATAAAAGGGTAGACAAAGGATGCGAGTTTTCGTTGTGTATAATAAAGTACCATAAATTCCTTAACAAAATATTCAGCTTATAAATTACCCTTAACCAAACTTAACCTAAACATTAACAGTATATACATATTAATACAACATAAACCATTTTGAAGCAAGTGGACGTGGGGGAGGCAATACAAGATACAAGTACTTAAGTGAGGAGCTGAGATGGCTGACGAGTAAGGCTGAGTATTGTAGAAGACGGTAGGTAGTCACTGCACCGTAGGTTTAGAGGATAGATGATCCTGTGGTCACTTCCCAGAGCCAAGTGCTCTCTCCTCGAATTGGAGCTGACAAAGAAGACTTTGAGGAGGTGACGCAACAACCAGGATATGGAGAAGAGAAACCCCGGAGTGGTAACTAAGACGAGTCATACTCGTGTCTCGTCCCTAGATGGCGTTGCTCGTGGTGCTGGGTAGGTAGATCAAGACAATAGATGGCGTGGTTCGTAGTGCTGGGTGGAGGGGTTCGTAACACACCCCCCCTCCAAAGACCTCCGTTACGCGGGCGCGAAGGAGGTGATCACCTGGTGCGTCTGGAGAGTAGCTGCTGCATTTCCACTGCAGCTCGGGACAAGGAGTGTGCAATCAGGTTGTCCACCCCCTTTATGTGCTGGACTTGTAGATTATAGGGCTGGGTGAGGAGAGCCCAGCGGAGGATTCGCTGGTTGGAGGTCTTGTTGGTTTGGATGAACGTGAGTGGGTTATGGTCGGTGAAGACTAGGGTTGTTTGTGGGCAAGACTGGAGGTAACATTCAAACTTCTTTATTGCCAACACCAGAGCCAAGGCCTCTTCTCTATGGTCGAGTAGTTGGTCTGGATGTTTTTCAACTTTATATAATATGCCACAGGGTGAAGAAGAACATCAGTGGTTGTCGGGTTGTAGGAGCATGCCCCCACTCCGACAAATACCACTAGCGTTCGATTCGCAGATGGAAGGGCGTAGGTGTAGTCAGGGGGTGGACTACAGGCTTGAGGCAAGGAAGGCTTTGAGTAGTGGAAAGACCGTCGCACCTCTGGTTCCATGTAAGGGACAACAGCAGAACTGGTATGTCTGTGAGGGTCCGGCCACGCTGAGAAGCGTTACTGCAGAAACTGACTTCTGAAGTAGCCGCACACCTTGAGGGAAGCGCATGAGTTCCTTCCTCGTCCTTGGAGTGGGGAAGGACAAGATGGCTTTAACGTTTGCGTCCTTGGGTCTCACCATACCATGCCCAACGATATGTCCCAGGTAAGTCACTGAGGCCCGGCTAAAAGCAGATTTAGCCAGGTTTATGGTGAATCCACTCTCTTGCAGTCGTGCAAACAGTATCTCCAAACGCACCAGATGTTCGTCCCAGCTGTCCGACACCACCACCAGGTCATCCAGGTAGGCGAACGTCCCACCTAGGTCTTGAATTAGGTAATTGATGGCCCTCTGGAATGTGGCCGGAGCATTAGAAAAGCCAAACGCCATAACCAAATATTGAAAAAGACCAAATGGAGTTATAAATGCCGAGATTATTTTTGCCCTATCCGTGAGTCCCACTTGGTAATATCCTTTCAATAGGTCCACGGTACTGATAAATTTGGCACAGCCTATGCTGTCTATTATATCTTCAATCAAAGGTAAAGGGTAGGAGTCTGAGACAGTGACCTGGTTCACTTTACGATAATCGGTACAGAAACGAAAAGTGCTATCGGGTTTTGGAATGAGAAAGCAAGGTGAAGCCCAGGGGAGGTACTAGGCTCAGCTAAGTTATGTTTTAACAAAAAATCTACCTCCTTTTTCATAATCTCTCTTTTTTGTGGATTTAGTCGATATGCTGATTGCCTATTGGGTTGTACATCATCTGAGATTAGCTTAATATCATTTTAAGTATATTGCAAAACCCCTGGGAGGTCTGACGTGACTTTAGGAAATGCTGATAATAACTTAGTGAGATTCGTTTGGAGATGGATTCTAGAACAGAAAAATACTCATCCAAGTTGTTGAGTATGTGATCAGCAGGGTTTTCTTTAGGTAGAGTGGGAAGTCTAAATTCTCCAAAAGGTCCATGTCATCTGTCTCCTCGGCTCCGGCCCTGACAAAACCGTATGCAATACAGGTTGACTTATAGCCTCTGGGATGCCTCTGACTGCCTGAATGGTAAAGTTTCATGAGATTAATGTGAACAAGTTGTGAATCTTTTCTGCGATAGTTTATTAGCAACTATATAGGGACCAGTAAACTTGCTTTTAAGGGGAGAGCCTGGAATGGGTAGAAAGAGTAACACTTTGTCACCTGGAGAAAATGATCTTTTAACTAATTTAGGTTGGGACGTCACCATTTTTTCTTGGACTTTTTTTAAGTTTGACTGAGCAATGGTTCGGACTTCAGTTAATTTGTCCCTTAAAGTGTCAATGTATTGGGAAACTGTTGCGGGCTTAATAGATGGAGTGTCAAACCACAGCTCCTTTACTATTTTGAGGGGTCCCCTAATTTGTCTCCCATATAGTAACTCGAACGGGGAGAAACCCAATGACTCCTGGGGACATTCCCTGATGGCAAAGAGTAACAAGTCTATGCTTTCATCCCATTCCTTTTGGTGTTCTATACAGTATTTTTTGATCATTGATTTGAAAGTTTGATGGAACCGTTCCAAGCAACCTTGGGATTGTGGGTGGTAAGCCGAAGATGTACAATGGTCCACACTGAGGTCTTTCATCACCTGTTTGAAAAGATTGCTCGTAAAATTGGTGCCCTGATCGGATTGGATCTCTTTAGGAATGCCCACTGAAGTGAAAAGGTGCAAAAGAGGTTTGATTACATTTTTTGAAGTGATGCTTTTAAGGGGAAAAGCCTCAGGATAACGTGTACTGGTATCCATAACTGTGAGCAGGAATTGATTTCCCTTCTTAGTCTTTGGTAATGGGCCCACACAATCCACAACAATCTTTTCAAATGGTGTAGAAAATACTGGGATGGGCTTAATGGGAGCTGCTGGTATACTTTCATTTGGTTTTCCTACCATTTGACAAATATGACAAGATTTTAGGTACTTTGACACATCCTTCCTAAGTCCAGGCCAGTAATAGTGTTGGAGGAGCTTTTTATATGTTTTCAGGATTCCCAAATGTCCTGAAATACCATCATGGGCAAGGGCAATTAATGCTGGTCTGACTGAGGTGGGAATTACCACTTGATGTATTTCAGACCACGTGTCTAGATGGGCAAGCTCAGGGGGCCTATAAGCCCTCATCAAAACCCCTTCATGATAATAAAAACACGGAAGGGTGTTAAAATCTTTACCCTCAACTGCTGCATGATGAAGTTTAGTCAAAGATGGATCAGATTGTTGGGCTTTAACGAGCTCATCCTTACTAATGGTCTTATTGTACAGATCTTCTGTGGGTAGGAAGATATTAGAGGTGGTTTTAGATGAAGAGGGCCCATTTCGCACACTCTGTGACCGGGTGACAGCACAAGATGGGAAAAGATGAGGAATAGTTTCTTTAAGGTCAGTGGTGGAGTTGACAGGTAAGGGAGAGTCGACTGTCTTTATGTTAGGAACTACTAGATCTCCTACCAAGTCATTACCCAATAATAAATGAATGCCGCACACAGGCATTGGGTCTTTCCTTATGGCTATTTGCACTTCCCCAGTAATCAAGGGACATTGGAGGTGCACTTTAGCTAAAGGATAGGAAGAATAGGATGAGAGATCTGAAATTAGAACACTCTCATTAGTAAATGCGGTAGATATATCGGGAATGACTTTAAACAGGAGGATAGATTGTGCTGCGCCCGTATCACGTAGTATACGAATAAGGAAAGAACGAGACCCCTCCATGATTGAAAATTTTCCCTCATAGGTGAATGAAGAGAAAAGATCCTGATGGGGCCTTTCCACATTGGTGTTTGCTATTGGTTTGGATTTGGGATCCAGGGAACTACTTTTAGCAATTCGACACTTTGGGTGTTTACAAGTCTGGATCGTATGGCCTGGGTTTTTACAGTAAGAACAAGTAAGCTTGGTTGCATCGGGGGGAGTAGGTGTGGGACCTTTCGACCTACCACTCACGCCCCAAAGGTTATCATCAGAGGAGGACCTAACATGTCGGAAAGTACCACGTTCCCTACGGCACAGTGACTCCACCAGCAAGGCGTACTCATCAGCCAGCTCAGCGGCACGTCCCAAATTAACCTCTCCAAGCTCCTCCACATGTCAAGATGTGAAATGGTGCATCTTTGCTCTCTTCCAATTCTCCAGGACTACCAAATTTAACAAATCCTGAAATGGAGGTCTCTCTCGTAGCCTCTAACCACTTCTTAAAACCTAAGCTTTTCTTTGAGCAAACTCACCAAAGGTGTGGGAAAATGGTTTGCTAGTTGACAACTCTGCCGGTATCCATCTGGCGATAGCATAAGAGTGTGAGGATATTCTTTTACGTTATCATAGTCATCAGTCTCTGCCTAAACAGTTATAAACTCTACGAGCCTTACCATATAATTTAGGAACTAACACTGACACCCACTGGTCCTTTGGCCACTCATTCTTCCCGGCTATTTTCTCAAAATTCCTAAATGACCCGTCCATATCGGATTCATCAAACACGGGAACAAGGGAAGAAGCAGTAGCAGGGTTAAAAGCAGCTAGTTTCTCTCTTAATGCCACTTCTTTTGATCTAAACTCCGCTGTTAAGGTGACTTCTATCTCTTACCTGTAGTTCTTTCAGTCTAACCTCCTGCTCCAACTTGGCCCGTTCCATCATTTCCTCATGCTCCAACTTGGCCTGTTCCGACCTTCCCTCATGCTCCAACTTTTGCTCCAACTTGGCCTGTTCCAACTTGGCCTGTTCCAACTTTTCCTCATGTTCCAACTCGAGTTCTTTCATTTGGATTTGGAACTCGAACCTAGCTCGTTCTAGTTCTAAGGCGTCTATTCGTTGTGTTTCTTCTTGAGGGCTAGCCAGACCTGAGGCAACTTCTGAGTGAGGAGGGGTGGTGGATAGTGGTTGAAGTTTCTTGGACATGGGCGTTAATCTGTCAACAGTGGATTCTTTTAAAACTTCTTGTTGAACCAACACTTCAATCACATGATTTTTTTAACATTTCCTTAGTCAGTTGCTATGAAAATGGGATATTGTAATAGTTGGCTATTTCTTTCCATTCTTTCTTCAGGATATGAACACGTAATTTAGCTACGGAAGGATTTTCAATAAAATCCTGGAGATCAAAACCTGAGGTGGCCATTGTTAAGAAAAATAGGATAAATTAACTAATGGTCAAAAGATAAGATAAGTGGATAACCCTAGAAAATATCACGGCAGTGGATAACCAGAAAGTCCCAGAAACTAACCAAGTTATACCTAGGGAAATTACACTTATGATTATTGTTCTTCTGAGAAGATCCTTAGATAAGGATAAGAGACTTGAAAGAGGTAGGGCGTATTACGGCATTAATATAAAGATCCGGATTAACAACCCTGATATACTTGAAAGAGGAAGGGCGTATTACGGCATTAATATAAAGATCCGGATTAACAACCCTGATAAATGGTATTGATTGACCCTGAATGAGATAATGAGAAGAACAATAATTGAGGCTTTATAATTATGGGGTCCTGGTAGAGCGGGGCGTCTCCAAGATATCACTTCACCGTAAACTAGAACTATGGAACAGCCTACTCTGGAAAGTTTTAGGGTACGGCATTAAACAGGATCCGATTCTTCCCTACACTCGATAAGACTTACTACACGACTGCCACGTAATAACAGGTAAGCCTTATGACACTTGGAACCTACATCCTACGTCTGTCACTCTACTGTACGATAATACCAATATATGCACACACATATGAAGGAAACTTTAAACCACCGTAAAAGCACCAGAACAGAAGTGACTGGGAGGAATAATTAACACTGAGTAACAAGGAGGAAGGGAATATGGTACTTAAGGTCGTGTCCTGTCACGGTCGCCATTTGTTACGAGTTGGGGATTTAGAATATAGTTATACGTCTACCCAGATCTCAACAGGTAACAACAACAACAAAACAAAGACAATCGGACTATAAAAGGGTAGACAAAGGATGCGAGTTTTCGTTGTGTATAATAAAGTACCATAAATCCCTAAACAAAATATTCAGCTTATAAATTACCCTTAACCAAACTTAACCTAAACATTAACAGTATATACATATTAATACAACATAAACAATTTTGAAGCAAGTGGACGTGGGGGAGGCAATACAAGATACAAATACTTAAGTGAGGAGCTGAGATGGCTGACGAGTAAGGCTGAGTATTGTAGAAGACGGTAGGTAGTCACTGCACCGTAGGTTTAGAGGATAGATGATCCTGTGGTCACTTCCCAGAGCCAAGTGCTCTCTCCTCGAATTGGAGCTGACAAAGAAGACTTTGAGGAGGTGACGCAACAACCAGGATATGGAGAATAGAAACCCCGGAGTGGTAACTAAGACGAGTCATACTCGTGTCTCGTCCCTAGATGGCGTTGCTCGTGGTGCTGGGTAGGTAGATCAAGACAATAGATGGCGTGGTTCGTAGTGCTGGGTGGAGGGGTTCGTAACAAGGGGCCTTTGTTAAACTCGATCAGGGGCCTTTGTTATTCCCGATCAGGGACTTTGTTATACTCGATCAGGGGACTTTGTTATGCTCGATCAGGGGATTTTGTTATACACGACCAGGGAACTTTGTTAAACTCGATCAGGGGCCTTTGTAATACTCGATGAGGGGACTTTGTTATACTTGAATAAGGCCCTTTGTTAAACTCGATCAAAGGCCTTTGTTATTCTCGATGAGGGGTCTTTGTTAAACTCGATTAGGGGACTTTGTTCTACTCGTTCAGGGGACTTTGTTATACCTGATCAGGGGACTTTCTTATACTCGATCAGGGGGCTTTGTTATACTCGATCAGGGGGGCTTTGTTATACTGGATCAAGGGCCTTTGTTATAATCGTTCATGGGACTTTGTTATACTCGACCAGGGGACTTTGTTATACTCGATTAGGGGCCTTTGTAAAACTCGATCAGGGGCTTTTGTTATGCTCGATCAGGGGACTTTGTTATACTCGATCAGGGGACTTTTTTATAATTGATCAGATGGCTTTGTTATTCTCGATCAGGGAACTTTGTTATACTCGATCAGGGGCCTTTGTTATAATCGTTCAGGGGACTTTGTTATACTCGATCAGGGGACTTTGTTATACTCAATCAGGG
>NW_024743893.1:0-11430 GCF_018991925.1 Homarus americanus | reverse complement strand
TAACCTACTGTTAAATGGCGTTAAACTAAAGTTAAATGGGTTTAATTAAGGTTAAATGACGTTAAACTAACGTTAAATGGCGTTAAACTAACGTTAAATGGCGTTAAACTAACGTTAAATGGCGTTTAATTAAGGTTAAATGGCGTTAAACTAACGTTAAATGGCGTTTAATTAAGGTTAAATGACATTGAACTAACGTTAAATGGCGTTTAATTAAGGTTAAATGACGTTGAACTAACGTTAAATGGCGTTAAACTAACGTTAAATGGCGTTAAACTAACGTTAAAGGACGTTAAACTAACATTAAATGACGTTTAAATAACTTTAAATGGCGTTAAACTAACGTTAAATGGCGTTAAACTAACGTTAAATGGCGTTTAATTAACGTTAAATGAAGTTAAACTAACGTTAAATAAAGTTAAACTAACGTTAAATAGCGTTAAATTAACGTTAAATGACGTTTTACTAACGTTAAATTGTGTTAAACTAACGTTAAATGGCGTTTAATTAAGGCTAAATGACGTTAAACTAACGTTAAATGGCGTTAAACTAACGTCAAATGGCGTTAAACTAACGTTAAATGGCGTTTAATTAAGGTTAAATGGCGTTAAACTAACGTTAAAGGGCGTTTAATTAAGGTTAAATGACGTTTAACTAACGTTAAATGGCGTTAAACTAACGTTAAATGGCGTTTAATTAACGTTAAATGACGTTGAACTAACGTTAAATGGCGTTAAACTAACGTTAAATGGCGTTAAACTAACGTTAAATGGCGTTAAACCAACGTTAAATGGCGTTAATTAAGGTTAATGACGTTAACCAACGTTAAATGGCGTTAAACTAAGGTTAAATGGCGTTAAACTAACGTTAAATGGCGTTTAATTAAGGTTAAATGACGTTAAACTAATGTTAAATGGAGTTAAACTAACGTTAAATGGCGTTTAATTAAGGTTAAATGACGTTTAACTAACGTTAAATGGAGTTTAACTAACGTTAAATGGCGTTAAACTAACGTTAAATGGCGTTTAATTAAGGTTAAATGACGTTTAACTAACGTTAAATGGAGTTAAACTAACGTTAAATGGCGTTTAATTAAAGTTAAATGACGTTGAACTAACGTTAAATGGCGTTAAACTAACGTTAAATGGCGTTAAACTAACGTTAAATGACGTTAAACTAACATTAAATGACGTTTAACTAACGTTAAATGGTGTTAAACTAACGTTAAATGGCGTTAAATAACGTTAAATGGCGTTTAATTAACGTTAAATGAAGTTAAACTAACGTTAAATGAACGTTAAATGACGTTTAACTACCGTTAAATGGCGTTAAACTAACATTAAATGGCGTTTAATTAAGGCTAAATGACGTTAAACTAACGTTAAATGGCGTTAAACTAACGTTAAATGGCGTTAAACTAACGTTAAATGGCGTTTAATTAAGGTTAAATGGCGTTAAACTAACGTTAAATGGCGTTTAATTAAGGTTAAATGACGTTAAACTAATGTTAAATGGCGTTAAACTAACGTTAAATGGCGTTAAACTAACGTTAAATGGCGTTTAATTAAGGTTAAATGACGTTAAACTAACGTTAAATGGCGTTAAACTAACGTTAAATGGCGTTTAATTAAGGTTAAATGACGTTAAACTAACGTTAAATGGCGTTAAACTAACGTAAAATGGCGTTAAACTAACGTTAAATGGCGTTTAATTAAGGTTAAATAAAGTTAAACTAACTTTAAATGGCGTTAAACTAACGTTAAATGGCGTTAAACTAACGTTAAATGGAGTTTAATTAAGGTTAAATGGCGTTTAATTAAGGTTAAATGACGTTAAACTAACGTTAAATGGCGTTAAACTAACGTTAAATAGCGTTAAACTAACGCTAAATGGCGTTAAACTAACGTTAAATGGCGTTAAACCAATTAAATGACGTTAAACTAATGTTAAATGGAGTTAAACCACGTTAAATGGCGTTAAACTAACGTTAAATGGCGTTAAACTAACGTTAAATGGCGTTAAACAAACGTTAAATGGCGTTTAATTAAGGTTAAATGACGTTAAACTAATGTTAAATGGCGTTAAACTAACGTTAAATTTCGTTAAACTAACGTTAAATGGCGTTAAACTAACGCTAAATTGCGTTAAACTAACGTTAAATGGCGTTAAACTAAGGTTAAATGGCGTTAAACTAACGTTAAATGGCGTTTAATTAAGGTTAAATAAAGTTAAACTAACGTTAAATGGCGTTAAACTAACGTTAAATGCCGTTAAACTAACGTTAAATGCCGTTAAACTAACGTTAAATGGCGTTAAACTATCGTTAAATGGCGTTAAACTATCGTTAAATGGCATTAAACTAACGTTAAATGGCGTTAAACTAACGTTAAATGGCGTTAAACTAACGTTAAATGGCGTTAAACTAAAGGTTAAATGCCGTTAAACTAACGTTGAAATGGCGTTAAACTAACGTTAAATGGCGTTTAATTAAGGTTAAATGACGTTAAACTAACGTTAAATGGCGTTAAACTAACGTTATATAGCGTTAAACCTAGCGTTAAATGGCGTTTAATTAAGGTTAAATGGCGTTAAACTAGCGTTAAATGGCGTTTAATTAAAGTTAAATGACGTTAAACTAATGTTAGAAATGGCGTTAAACTAACGTTAAATGGCGTTAAACTAACGTTAAATGGCGTTTAATTAGGTTAAATGACGTTAAACTAACGTTAAATGGCGTTAAACTAACGTTAAATGGCGTTTAATTAAAGGTTAAATGACGTTAAACTAACGTTAAATGGCGTTAAACTAACGTAAACAGGCGTTAAACTAACGTTAAATGGCGGCGTTAAACTAACGTTAAATGGCGTTAAACTAACGTTAAATGGCGTTTAGTGGGTTAAATAAAGTTAAACTAACGTTAAATGGCGTTAAACTAACGTTAAATGGCGTTAAACTAACGTTAAATGGCGTTTAATTAAGGTTAAATGGCGTTAAACTAACGTTAAATGGCGTTTAATTAAAGGTTAAATGACGTTAACCTAATGTTAAATGGAGTTAAACTAATTAAATGGCGTTAAATAACGTTAAATGGCGTTTTATTAAGGTTAAATGACGTTAAACTAACGTTAAATGGCGTTAAACTAACGTTAAATGGCGTTAAACTAACGTTAAATGGCGTTTAATTAAGGTTAATGACGTTAAACTAACGTTAAATGGCGTTAAACTAACGTTAAATAGCGTTTAATTAGGTTAAATGACGTTAAACTAACGTTAAATGGCGTTAAACTAACGTAAAATGGCGTTAAACTAACGTTAAATGGCGTTAAACTAACGTTAAATGGCGTTAAACTAACGTTAAATGGCGTTTGAGTAAGGTTAAATAAAGTTAAACTAACGTTAAATGGCGTTAAACTAACGTTAAATGGCGTTAAACTAACGTTAAATGGCGTTTTAGTAAAGGTTAAATGGCGTTAAACTAACGTTAAATGGCGTTAAACTAACGTTAAATGGCGTTAAACTAACGTTAAATAGCGTTAAACTAACGTTAATGGCGTTAAACTAACGTTAAATGGCGTTAAAACTGGCGTTAAATGGCGTTAAACTAATGGTAAATGGCGTTAAACTAACGTTAAATGGCGTTAAACTAACGTTAAATGGCGTTAAACTAATAACGTTAAATGGCGTTAAACTAACGTTAAATGAATTAAACTAACGTTGATAATTGTTTAATTAACGTTAAATGAAGAAGTTAAACAAACGTTAGAAATGAAGTTAAACTAACGTTAAATAGCCTTAAATTAACGTTAAATGACGTTTAACTAACGTTAAATGGCGTTAAACTAACGTTAATTGGCGTTTTGAGTAGAGCTAAATGACGTTAAACTAACGTTAAGAAATGGCGTTAAACTAACGTTAAATGGCGTTAAACTAACGTTAAATGGCGTTTAATTAAGGTTAAATGGCGTTAAACTGGCGTTAAATGGCGTTTAATTAAGAAGTTAAATGACGTTAAACTAATGTTAAATGGCGTTAAACTAACGTTAAATGGCGTTTAATTAAGGTTAAATGACGTTAAACTAACGTTAAATGGCGTTAAACTAATTAACGTTAAATGGCGTTTAGTGGGTTAAATGACGTTAAACTAACGTTAAATGGGTTAAATGGCGTTAAACTAACGTTAAATGGCGTTAACTAACGTTAAATGGCGTTTAATTAAGGTTAAATAAAGTTAAACTAACGTTAAATGGCGTTAAACTAACGTTAAATGGCGTTAAACTAACGTTAAATGGCGTTTAATTAAGGTTAAATGGCGTTAAACTAACGTTAAATGGCGTTTAATTAAGGTTAAATGACGTTAACCTAATGTTAAATGGAGTTAAACTAACGTTAAATGGCGTTAAACTAACGTTAAATAGCGTTTAATTAAGGTTAAATGACGTTAAACTAACGTAAATGGCGTTAAACTAACGTAAAATGCGTTAAACTAAAGTTAAATGACGTTTAACTAACGTTAAATGGCGTTAAACTAACGTTAAATGGCGTTTAATTAAGGTTAAATGACGTTAAACTTAACGTTAAATGGCGTTAAACTAACGTTAAATGGCGTTCTAACGTTAAATGGACGTTAAACTAACATTAAATGGCGTTAAACTAACGTTAAATGGCGTTTAATTAAGGTTAATGACGTTAAACTAACGTTAAATGGCGTTAACTAACGTTAAGCGTTAAACTAACGTTAAATGGCGTTTAATTAACGTTAAATGAAGTTAAACTAACGTTAAATGAAGTTAAACTAACGTTAAATATCGTTAAATTAACGTTAAATGACGTTTAACTAACGTTAAATGGAGCAAAACCAATGTTAAATGGCGTTTAATTAAGTTAAATGACGTTAACCTAATGTTAAATAGAGTTAAACTAACGTTAAATGGCGTTAAACTAACGTTAAATAGCGTTTAATTAAGGTTAAATGACGTTAAACTAACGTTAAATGGCGTTAAACTAACGTAAAATGGCGTTAAACTAAAGTTAAATGACGCGTTTAACTAACGTTAAATGGCGTTAAACTAACGTTAAATGGCGTTTAATTAAGGTTAAATGACGTTAAACTAACGTTAAAAGGCGTTTAACTAACGTTAAATGGCGTTAAACTAACGTTAAATGGCGTTTAATTAACGTTAAAGAAGTTAAACTAACGTTAAATGAAGCTAAACTAATGTTAAATATCGTTAAATTAACGTTAAATGACGTTAAACTAACGTTAAATGGCGTTAAACTAACGTTAAATGGCGTAACTAACGTTAAATGGCGTTAAACTAACGTTAAATGGCGTTTAATTAAGGTTAAATTGTTTTTTAACTAACGTTAAATGGCGTTAAACCAACGTTAAATAGCGTTTAATTAAGGTTAAATGACGTTGAACTAACGTTAAATGACGTTAAACTAACGTTAAATGGCGTTAAACTAACGTTAAATGGCGTGATTAATCGTTAAATGAAGTTAAACCAACGTTAAATGAGTTAAACTCAACGTTAAATATCGTTAAATTAACGTTAAATGACGTTCAACTAACGTTAAATGGCGTTAAACCAAAGTAAAATGGCGTATAATTAAGGTTAAATGACGTTAAACTAACGTTAAATGGCGTTAAACTAACGTTAAATGGCGTTTAATTGATGAGTTAAATGACATTTAACTAACGTTAAAGGCGTTAAACTAACGTAAAATGGCGTTTAATTAAGGTTAAATGGCGTTAAACTAACGTTAAATGGCGTTTAATTAGGTTAAATGACGTTAACCTAACGTTAAATGACGTTAGACTAACATTAAATGACGCTAAACTAACGTTAAATGGCGTTAAACTAACGTTAAATGGCGTTAAACTAACGTTAAATGATACGTGACTAACATTAAATGACGTTAAACCAACGTTAAATATCGTTAAATTAACGTTAGCATTGACGTTTAACTAACGTTAAATGGCGTTAAACCAAAGTAAAATGGCGTTTAATTAAGGTTAAATGACGTTAAACTAACGTTAAATGGCGCTGGCTAATCAACTTTAAATGGCGTAAACTAACGTTAAATGGCGTTTAATTAAAGTTAAAATGACGTTAAACCAATGTTAAATGGCGTTAAACTAACGTTAAATGGCGTTAAACTAACGTTAAATGGCGTTTAATTAAGTTAAATGACGTTAAACTAACGTTAAATGGCGTTAAACTAACGTTAAATGGCGTTTATTGGTTAAATGACGTTAAACTAACGTTAAATGGCGTTAAACTAACGTTATATGGCGTTAAACTAACGTTAAATGGCGTTTAATTAAGGTTAAATGGCGTTAAACTAACGTTAAATGGCGTTTAATCAAAGTTAAATGACGTTAAACTAATGTTAAATGGCGTTAAACTAACGTTAAATGGCGTTAAACTAACGTTAAATGGCGTTTAATTAGGTTAAATGACGTTAAACTAACGTTAAATGGCGTTAAACTAACGTTAAATGGCGTTTAATTAAGGTTAAATGACGTTAAACTAACGTTAAATGGCGTTAAACTAACGTAAACAGGCGTTAAACTAACGTTAAATGGCGTTAAACTAACGTTAAATGGCGTTAAACTAACGTTAAATGGCGTTTAATTAAGGTTAAATAAAGTAACTAACGTTAAATGGCGTTAAACTAATATGTTAAACCAACGTTAAATGGCGTTTAATTAGGTTAAATGGCGTTAAACTAACGTTAAATGGCGTTTAATTAAGTTAAATGACGTTAACCTAATGTTAAATGGAGTTAAACTAACGTTAATGGCGTTAAACTAACGTTTAATGGCGTTTAATTAAGGTTAAATGACGTTAAACTAACGTTAAATGGCGTTAAACTAACGTTAAATGGCGTTAAACTAACGTTAAATGGCGTTTAATTAAGGTTAAATGACGTTAAACTAACGTTAAATGGCGTTAAACTAACGTTAAATGGCGTTTAATTAATAATGACGTTAAACTAACGTTAAATGGCGTTAAACTAACGTAAAATGGCGTTAAACTAACGTTAAATGGCGTTAAACAACGTTAAATGGCGTTAAACTAACGTTAAATGGCGTTTAATTAAGGTTAAATAAAGTTAAACTAACGTTAAATGGCGTTAAACTAACGTTAAATGGCGTTAAACTAACGTTAAATGGCGTTTAATTAAGGTTAAATGGCGTTAAACTAACGTTAAATGGCGTTAAACTAACGTTAAATGGCGTTAAACTAACGTTAAATGGCGTTAAACTAACGTTAAATGGCGTTAAACTAACGTTAAATGGCGTTAAACTAGCGTTAAATGCGTTAACGGTAAATGGCGTTAAACTAACGTTAAATGGCGTTAAACTAACGTTAAATGGCGTTAAACTAACGTTAAATGGCGTTAAACTAACGTTAAATGGCGTTAAACTAACGTTAATGGTGTTTAATTAACGGTTTTAAACAAACAATGAAGTTAAACTAACGTTAAATAGCCTTAAATTAACGTTAAATGACGTTTAACTAACGTTAAATGGCGTTAAACTAACGTTAGTTGGCGTTTAATTAAGGCTAAATGACGTTAAACTAACGTTAAATGGCGTTAAACTAACGTTAAATGGCGTTAAACTAACGTTAAATGGCGTTTAATTAAGGTTAAATGGCGTTAAACTAACGTTAAATGGCGTTTAATTAAAGTTAAATTACGTTAAACCACGTTAAATGGTTAAACCTAACGTTAAATGGCGTTTAATTAAGGTTAAATGACGTTAAACTAACGTTAAATGGCGTTAAACTAACGTTAAATGGCGTTTAATTAAGGTTAAATGACGTTAAACTAACGTTAAATGGCGTTAAACTAACGTAAACTGGCGTTAAACTAACTAACGTTAAATGGCGTTAACCAACGTTAAATGGCGTTAAAACCAACGTTAAATGGCGTTTAATTAACGTTAAAACGAAGTTAAACTAACTTTAAAATGAAGTTAAACTAACGCTAAAGTTAATGGTTAGCAATTAACGTTAAAATGAAGTAAACTAACGATAAATGGCGTTAAATTAACGTTAAATGGCGGTAAACTAACGTTTAATGGCGTTAAAACTAACGTTAAAATGGCGTTAAACTAACGTTAAATGGCGTCAAACTAACGTTAAAATGGCGTAATCTAACGTTAAATGGGCGTTAAACCAACGTTAAATGGCGTTAAACTAACGCGCTAAAATGAGCAACTAACATTATGGCGGCATTTAATTAACGTTAAAACGTAGCGCAAATTAACGTTAAATGCTAAACTAACGATATCGATGTTAAACCAACGTTAAATGGCGTTAACCAAAGTTAAATGGCGTTTAATTGGCGTTAAATGACGTTAACTGAAGAATGAGCAACCAACGACAAAATGGTGCTTGATTAAATAAATTGCGTTAAACCAACGTTGTATCAGTTAAACTAACGTTAAAATAAAGCGTTAAATTACCGATGTTATAGTTAAAATCAACCATGAATCGAACTTAATGATTGCGATTGTTAATGACGTTAAACCAACGTTAAATAAAGTAACGCAGCACGTATGCTTAACGGGGAACGCCAATGGCGCAACCAACGTTAAATGGGCGCAACCAATGCTAAATGGGCGCAAACCAACGTTAAATGGCAGCGTAAATCCCAACGTTAAATTTGCGTTAACTAACGTTAAATGCCGTTGTTAAACTAACGTTAATGGCGCTAAACTAACGTTAAAAATGGCGTTTAATTACGTTAAATGGCGTTAAACTAACGTTATGGCGTTTAATTAAGGTTAAATGGCGTTAAACTAACGTTAAATGGCGCAAACTAACGTTAAATGGCGTTAAAACTAACGTTAAATGAAGCGCTAAACTAACATTAAATGACGTTTAACCAACGTTAAATGGCGTTAAACTAACGTTAAATGGCGTTAAACTAACGTTAAATGGCGTTAAACTAACGTTAAAACGGCGTTTAATTAACGTTAAACTTAGGGGTTAACCAACGTTAAACGTAGTTAAACCAATGCTAAATAGCGTTAAATTAACTTTAAAATGACGTTTAACTAACGTTAAATGGCGTTAAACTAAAGTTAAATGGCGTTTAATTATACAATGACGTTAAACTAACGTTAAATGGCGCGTTAAACCAACGTTAAATGGCGTTAAAACTAACGTTAAAATGGCGTTTAATTATGTTAAATGGCGTTAAACTAACGTTAAATGGCGTTTAATTAAGGTTAAATGACGCTTAACTAACGTTAAATGGCGTTAAACTAAAGTTAAATGGCGTTTTAATTAAGGTTAAATGACGTTAAACTAACGTTAATGGCGTTAAACTAACGTTAAATGGCGTTAAACTAACGTTAAAACGCCGTTAAACCAACGTTAAAATGGCGTTAATTGGCGTTAAATGACGTTGCGACTAACGTTAAATGGCGTTAAACTAACGTTAAATGGCGTTAAAATCAACGTTAAACGACGTTTAATTGGTTAAATGAAGTTAAACTAACGTTAAATGGTAGTTAAACTAACGTTAAATGGCGTTAAACCAACGTTAAATGGCGTTTAATTAAGGTTAAATGACGTTAAACTAATGTTTAATGGCGTTAAAACTAACGTTAAATGGGTTAAACTAACGTTAAATGACGTTAACCCAACATTAAATGACGTTTAACTAACGTTAAATGGCGTTAAACCAACGTTAAAATGGCGTTTAATTAAGGTTAAATGACGTTAACCAACGTTAAAATGGCGTTAAACTCAACGTTAAATGTCGTTAAACTAACGTTAAAATGGCGTTTAATTGCTGCTAACAGTTAAACTAACGTTAAAACGGCGTTAAACTAACGTTAAATGCGTTAAATTACGTTAAATGGCGTTAACTAGTTAAATGGCGTTAAACTAACGTTAATGTCGTTAACTTAAGTTAAATGGTGTTTAATTGCGTTAAATGGGTTTATTTAGGTTAAATGAAGTTAAAATAACAATGGCGTTAAACTAACGTTAAATGGTGTTAAACTAACGTTAAAGGCGTTTAATTAAGGTTAATGGCGTTAATCTAATGTTAAAATGGCGTTAAACTAGGGTTAATTGATGTTAAACTTAAAGTTAAATGGCGTTAAACCAACGTTAAATGGCGTTTAATGTTTTGGCGTTAAATTACGTTGTGGGTGCTTTAAATGGCGCAACCAACGTTAAATTGCGTTAAACTAACGTTAAATGGCGTTAAACCAACGTTAAATGGCGTTGCTTAATTTTGGTTGATTGCGTTAAACTAACGTTAAAATGGCGCTAAACCAACGCCAGCACCCGTTTTAACCACCGGTTAATGCGTTAAACCAACGTCAAAAACGGCGCCAAACCAGACGGTGAATGGCGGTTAAACCAATGTTAAATGGCGCCACCGGGCGAGCGCCGCACGCGACGCTAAAATCCGGCGTTAAAATGGTTGTAAACTATCAGGCGCTAAACGGCGTTAAACCAATGCTGGGTAACGGCATAAGTTTGGTCGCCATAAGCGAAATGATGCTTAAAACCAACGTTGAAAACGGCAAACAAACCGACGCAGAATGAAAGCAACCAACGTTACATAACGCGTTTAATTTCAACGTTAAATGAACCAAACTAACGAGCAAAATGCAAAGCTGTAACCCAACGTTAGAATAGCGAATTAATTTAAAACGACAAGCGACCATCGTAAATGATGCGCATAATAATGTTAAATGATGTTAAATTAATGTTAGATGACGTTAAATCAAGACAGGATGACGCGAACTAATGTTAAATGTTGCGCAACGCCAACGTTACCACCCGGCCAATGATTAAACGACGTTAGAACCATCGTTTAATTTATGTTGAACCGACGCAACTAACGTTAAAACGGCAACCAACCAAAACGCAAACCACCAAAACGGCGAATTACGTTGCATCGACGTTAAAACTGAATGTTGGTATCGGCGCCAAACCAACGTTAACGGCGTTGCACCAACGTTAAATAAACGTTAAATGGCGTTAAACTAACGTTCGTGGCGTTTGAGTAAAGGTTAAATGGCGTTAAAACTTAACGTTAAATGGCGTTTAATTAAGGTTAAATGACGTTTAACTAACGTTAAATGGCGTTAAGCTAACATTAAATGGCGTTAAACTAACGTTAAATGGTGAAAAACTAACGCTAAATGGCGTTAATAACGTTAAATGGCGGCGTTAAATAACGTTTAAATGGCGTTAAACTAACGTTAAATGGCGTTAAACTAACGTTAAATGGCGTTAGAAGAAACTAACGCGTTAAATGGCGTTAAACTAACGTTAAATGGCGTTAAACTAACGTTAAAGCGGCGATTTTAATTAAGGTTAAATGACGTTAAACTAACGTTAAATGGCGTTAAACCTTCAACGTTAAATGGCGTTAAACTAACGTTAT
>NW_024743892.1:0-12115 GCF_018991925.1 Homarus americanus | reverse complement strand
TGCTACTGATGCTAGTGTAGTGAAGAGGCAACGTAAGACCATTACCCTGGCTACGAAAATGGATGTATTAACCCGTTTTGAAAAAGAGGAACGTGCTGTGGACATAGCCGCTGTGCTTGGTCTAACCCCCACAATGGTGCGTACTATCCTGACCAACGCTGACAAGATTAAGGTTAGTGCTGGAAGTGGTACTACTGTACTCTTGAGTGTAACTAAGACAACTCGTACTAGAAGCACTGTGATAGAAAAGGTGGAAAAGATGCTGGCTATGTGGATGGAGGACCAGAATCAATGCATTGCCCCTGTGAGCCTTATGGTTATCCAGCATAAGGCCAGATCCTTGTTTGACAACATGAAGGAAACAGAGGGTGAAGGATCGAAGGAAGAGACCTTTACGGCCAATCGAAGATGGTTTCAACGATTTAACCCTTAAACCCCGGGTTAGGGTGCCGATGGCAGTACCGCAGGATAAATTGAAAATAAATAAAAATAAAAAAATAAAAAAAATGACGGGAATAGGCGGAAGTTCTGAAACGTCACCCAGGGTGCACTAGTTGGACGTTCTGGAACGTCACATGGGGCCTAAGGGTTAAGCGTCGTTATAACTTCCACAACATAAAGATGACTGGTGAAGCTGCCAGTTCAGATACAGTTGCTGTCGAGATATTCCCGCCAGAATTTAAACAGCTTATCCAGGAAGGAAGCTACTCATCGAAGCAAGTCTTCAATGTGGATGAGACTGGTCTCTTTTGGAAGTGGATGCCTGAAAGGACCTATATCTACAAGGAGGAGAAAAGAGTGTCAGGTTTTAAAGCGGCAAAAGACCGCTTGACGCTGCTACTTGGCGTGAACGCTGCCGGTGACTTCAAGCTGAAGCAGATGTTGATTTCTCGTGTTGCCAACCCACGGGCCCTGAAAGGTTACACTAAGTATCACCTTCCTGTCATTTACAAGGCAAATAAGAAGGCATGGATAACCGGTGCCATATTTAGCCAGTGGTTAAACGTGTACGCCGTCCCTGCACTGAAGGAATACTGTGCCAAGGAGAACCTTGACTTCAAAATTCTTCTGATCCTTGACAATGCTCCAGCTCATCCTCCCAATCTCGACGACTTGCATGACAGTGTAAAAGTTGTATTTCTGCCTCCCAACACGACAGCACTGATGCAGCCTATGAGCCAAGGCGTCAACCGCCGCATTCAAGGCGTATTATTTACGCCGTACCATGGCCCAGCTGCTCAAGGCTACAGACGGAGAAAATAAACCTACAATCTGAGAATATTGGTGGGGCTTCAAAATTCATCTTGCAATTGATAACATTGGCAAGGCATGGGAAGAGGGTTCAGAAAGTTGCCTGAATGGTGTGTGGCGTAAATTGTGGCCCGAGTACATCAACAGTTTTACGGGATTCACGGACTTAGTCCCAGCTGTGAATAGGGATATCCTCAGCTTGGCTAGAGAGGCAGGCTTTGATAAGCTGGAATCAGAGGATATTGAGGACGTCCTGGCATCCCATACAGAAGAGTTCACCAATGAAGATCTGCAACAACTAACAGAACACAGTCCCGTTGAAGACAACTACGACGAAGAAGAACCTCAACGAACGCTAACTTCCAAGAGGCTGGCAGAAGTGTTCAACCTGTTCCAGCAAGCAATGCAAATCCTTATAGATGACGACCCAAACAGAGAACGTAGCTCAAAAGTTCAACACAGCATTGATGACAGTCTTGGTTGTTACACTGAGTTGTATAAGGGGAAGAAGCATAGCACCAAGCAGTCAACACTGGACTAATTATTTTGTCGTGGGACGGCAGAAGGAGCTTCTTCACAACAGCCGGCAGCCGAGAAGGAGCACACAGCAGCTGAGGAGGAGCAAACAGCGGTGGAGGAGGAGGAGGCAGCCGCAGAGTCTCAGTGACTCACTACCCTCCTCCGCTCCCACCCTCCTCATCCGATCCCGCCATACTCCTTGGCTCCCGCCATCCGCCTCCCCATATTTCATCTATTTCTTATGGGGAAAATTGATCCGCTTAACGTTGTTTCATATAACGTCGCATTTTCAGGAACATAAAACCGACATTAAGCGAGAGCTTTCTGCATTGGGCAATTTCTGGAACTTCCGAAAACATTTTTCCGTTACCCGAGAAATTCTGGAGAATTTCGAGGAAAAGGAATATTTTTCTGGGTTCGAGAGATGATATATACAGAAATGGGCAATTTTTGGAACTTCCGAAAATATTAGTTATCTGGAAAATTCCGGGGATGAGGGATTTTTTTCCAGCTTCGAGAGAGTCGTCTCATTACCCGGAAATCTATCATTCCCGTAAGTACTCTGCACCAATTGTGCCGGCTAACGGAGATATCACTGTAGTGATATCACCGCACCATAATACACCAGTAGTGTTGACACATACCAGCACACTATAATACAGCAGTGTGGACACATATCACTACATTATAATACAACAGTGTGGACACATACCAGGACACCATAATACAACAGTAGTGTGGACACATACCAGCACACCATAATACAACAGTGAGGATACATACCAGTACACCATAATACAACAGCAGGATGGACACATACCAGTACACCATAATACAACAGTGTGGACACATCACACCATAATACAACAGCAGGGCGGACACATACCAGTACACCATAATACAACAGTGTGGGCACATCACACCATAATACAAGAGCAGTGTGGACACATACCAACACACCATAATACAACAGCAGTGTGGACACATACCAAAACACCATAATACAACAGTGTGGACACATACCAACACACCATAATACTTCAGTAGTGTGGACACATACCAGCACACACCATAATACAAATAGTGTGTGACACATACCAACACACCATAATACAACAGTGTGGACACATACCAACACACCGTAATACAACAGTGTGGACACATACCAACACACCATAATACAAGAGTGTGGACACATACCAACACACCATAATGTAACAGTGTGGATACATACCAACACACCATAATGTAACAGTGTGGACACATACCAACACACCATAATACAAGAGTGTGGACACATACCAACAAACCATAATACAACAGTGTGGACACATACCAACACACCATAATACAACAGTGTGGACACATACCAACACACCATAATACAAGAGTGTGGACACATACCACCACACCATAATACAACAGTGTGGACACATACCAACACACCATAATACAACAGTGTGGACACATACCAACACACCATAATACAACAGTGTGGACACATACCAACACACCATAATACAACAGTGTGGACACATACCAACACACCATAATACAACAGTGTGGACACATACCAACACACCATAATACAACAGTGTGGACACATACCAACACACCATAATACAATAGTGTGGACACATACCAACACACCATAATACAACAGTGTGCACACATACCAACATACACCATAAGACAACAGTGTGGACACATACCAACACACCATAATACAACAGTGTGGACACATACCAGCACACCATAATACAACAGTGTGGGCACATACCAACACATCATAATACAAGTGTGGACACATACCAACACACCATAATACAACAGTGTGGACACATACTAACACACCATAATACAACAGTGTGGACACATACCAACTTACTATAATACAACAGTCTGGTCACATACCAGCATACCATAATACAACAGTGTGGACACATACCAGCACACCATAATACAACAGTGTGGACACATACCAACACACCATAATAAAATAGTGTGGACACATACCAGCACACCATAATACACCAGTAGTGTGTAGACATACCAACACACCATAATACAACAGTGTGGACACATACCATCACACCATAATAAAATAGTGTGGACACATACCAGCACACCATAATACAACAGTGTGGACACATACCAGCACACCATAATACAACAGTGTGGACACATACCAACACACCATAATACAACAGTGTGGACACATACCAGCACACCATAATACAACAGTGTGGACACATACCGGCACACCATAATAACCAGTAGTGTGGACACATACCAACTTACTATAATACAACAGTGTGGACACATACCAACATACACCATAATACAACAGTGTGGACACATACCAACACACCATAATACAAGAGTGTGGACACATACCAACACACCATAATACAACAGTGTGGACACATACCAACACACCATAATACAACAGTGTGGACACATACCAACACACCATAATACAACAGTGTGGACACATACCAGCACACCATAATACATCAGTAGTGTGTACACATACCAACACACCATAATACAACAGTGTGGACACATACCAACACACCATAAGACAACAGTGTGGACACATACCAACACACCATAATACAACATTGTGGACACACACCATAATACAACAGCAGTGTGGACACATACCAGTACACCATAATACAAGTGTGAACACATATAAACACACCATAATAGAACAGTGTGGATACATACCAACACACCATAATACAACAGTGTGGACACATACAAACACACCATAATTCAACAGCAGTGTGGACACATCACACCATAATACAACAGTGTGGACACATACCAACACACCATAATACAACAGTGTGCACACATACCAACATACACCATAAGACAACAGTGTGGACACATACCAACACACCATAATACAAAAGTGTGGACACATACCAGCACACCATAATACAACAGTGTGGACACATACCAACACATCATAATACAAGTGTGGACACATACCAACACACCATAATACAACAGTGTGGACACATACCAACACATCATAATACAAGTGTGGACACATACCAACACCCCATAATACAACAGTCTGGTCACATACCAGCATACCATAATACAACAATGTGGACACATACCGGCACACCATAATACACCAGTAGTGTGTAGACATACCAGCACACCATAATACAACAGTGTGGACACATACCAGCACACTATAATACAGCAGTGTGGACACATACCAGCACACCATAATACAACAGTGTTGACACATACCAGCACACTATAATACAGCAGTGTGGACACATACCAGCACACTATAATACAGCAGTGTGGACACATACCAGCACACCATAATACAACAGTGTGGACACATACCAGCACACCATAATATAACAGTGTGGACACATACCAACACATAATACAAGTGTGGACACATACCAACACACCATAATACAACAGTGTGCACACATACCAACATACACCATAAGACAACAGTGTGGACACATACCAACACACCATAATACAAAAGTGTGGACACATACCAGCACACCATAATACAACAGTGTGGACACATACCAACACATCATAATACAAGTGTGGACACATACCAACACACCATAATACAACAGTGTGGACACATACCAACACATCATAATACAAGTGTGGACACATACCAACACCCCATAATACAACAGTCTGGTCACATACCAGCATACCATAATACAACAATGTGGACACATACCGGCACACCATAATACACCAGTAGTGTGTAGACATACCAGCACACCATAATACAACAGTGTGGACACATACCAGCACACTATAATACAGCAGTGTGGACACATACCAGCACACCATAATACAACAGTGTTGACACATACCAGCACACTATAATACAGCAGTGTGGACACATACCAGCACACTATAATACAGCAGTGTGGACACATACCAGCACACCATAATACAACAGTGTGGACACATACCAGCACACCATAATATAACAGTGTGGACACATACCAACACATAATACAAGTGTGGACACATACCAACACACCATAATACAACAGTGTGGACACATACCAGCACACCATAATACAACAGTGTGGACACATACCAGCACACCATAATACAACAGTGTGGACACATACCGGCACACCATAATAACCAGTAGTGTGGACACATACCAACTTACTATAATACAACAGTGTGGACACATACCAACATACACCATAATACAACAGTGTGGACACATACCAACACACCATAATACAAGAGTGTGGACACATACCAACACACCATAATACAACAGTGTGGACACATACCAATACACCATAATACAACAGTGTGGACACATAGAAGCACACCATAATACAACAGTGTGGACACATACCAATACACCATAATACAACAGTGTGGACACATAGAAGCACACCATAATACAACAGTGTGGACACATACCAACACACCATAATACAAGTGTGGATACATACCAACACACCATAATACAAAAGTGTGGACACATACCAACACACCATAATACAACTGTGTGGAAATATACCAACACACCATAACACAAGTGTGGACACATACCAACACACCATAATACAACAGTGTGGACAAATACCAACACACCATAATACAAGTGTGGACACATACCAACACACCATAATACAACAGTGTGGACACATACAAGCACACCATAATACAACAGTGTGGACACATATCAACACATCATAATACAACAGTGTGGACAAATACCAACACACCATAACACAAGTGTGGACACATACCAACACACCATAATACAACAGTGTGGACACATACAAGCACACCATAATACAACAGTGTGGACACATATCAACACATCATAATACAACAGTGTGGACACATACCAACACACCATAATACAACAGTGTGGACACATAACAACACACCAGAATACAACAGTGGACACATACCAGAACACCATAATACAGCAGTGTGGACACATACAAGCACACCATAATACAACAGTGTGGACACATACCAACACAATATTATACACCAGTGTGGGACACATACCAACACATCATAATAAAACAGCAGTGTGACACATACAACATAAATAATAATACAAACAGTGTGTGGACACATACCAGCACCATAATACAACAGTGGGACACATACCACACCCATAATACAACAGTGTGACACACATACCAACACACCATAATACAACAGTGTGGACACATACCAACACACCATAATACAACAGTGTGGACACATACCAACACACCATAATACAACAGTGTGGACACATACCAGCACACCATAATACATCAGTAGTGTGTACACATACCAACACACCATAATACAACAGTGTGGACACATACCAACACACCATAAGACAACAGTGTGGACACATACCAACACACCATAATACAACATTGTGGACACACACCATAATACAACAGCAGTGTGGACACATACCAGTACACCATAATACAAGTGTGAACACATATAAACACACCATAATAGAACAGTGTGGATACATACCAACACACCATAATACAACAGTGTGGACACATACAAACACACCATAATTCAACAGCAGTGTGGACACATCACACCATAATACAACAGTGTGGACACATACAAACACACCATAATACAACAGTGTGACACACATACCAACACACCATAATACAACAGTGTGGATACATACCAGCACACCAAAAATACATCAGTAGTGTGGACACATGCCCAGCACACCATACAAACAGTGTGACACATACCAACACACCACATAATACAACAGTGTGGGACACATACATCAACACACCATAATACAACAGTGTGACACATACCAACACAGCATAATACAAGAGTGTGTGGACATACCAACACACCATAATACAACAGTGTGGACACATACCAACACACCATAATACAACAGTGTGACATACCAACACACCATAATACGACAGTGTGGACACATACCAACACAGCATAATACAAGAGTGTGGACACATACCAACACACCATAATACAACAGTGTGGACACATACCAACACAGCATAATACAAGAGTGTGGACACATACCAACACACCATAATACAACAGTGTGGACACATACCAACACACCATAATACAACAGTGTGGACACATACCAACACACCATAATAGAACAGTGTGGATACATACCAACACACCATAATACAACAGTGTGGACACATACCAACACACCATAATACAACAGTGTGGACACATACCAACACACCATAATACAACAGTGTGGACACATACAAACACACCATAATACAACAGTGTGGACACATACAAACACACCATAATTCAACAGCAGTGTGGACACATCACACCATAATACAACAGTGTGGACACATACAAACACACCATAATTCAACAGCAGTGTGGACACATCACACCATAATACAACAGTGTGGACATTAGTACCAACATACCATAATACAACAGTGTGACATACCAACTTACATTATAATACAACAGTGTGGACACATCACACTATAATACAACAGTGTGGACACATACAAACACACCATAATTCAACAGCAATGACACATCACAATTGCTAATACAAACAGTGTGGACACATACCAACATACCATAATGTATAAATAGTGTGGGACACATACCAACTTACTATAATACAACAGTGTGACACACATACAACACACCATAATTCAACAGCAGTGTGGACACATCACACCATAATACAACAGCGTGACACATACCAACATACTATAATAAATACAACAGTGTGGACACACACATACCAACTCCATTATAATACAACAGTGTGGACACATCACACCATAATACAACAGTGTGGACACATACAAACACACCATAATTCAACAGCAATGTGGACACATCACACCATAATACAACAGTGTGGACACATACCAACATACCATAATACAACAGTGTGGACACATACCAACTTACTATAATACAACAGTGTGGACACATACAAACACACCATAATTCAACAGCAGTGTGGACACATCACACCATAATACAACAGTGTGGACACATACCAACATACCATAATACAACAGTGTGGACACATACCAACTTACTATAATACAACAGTGTGGACACATATAAACACACCATAATAGAACAGTGTGGACACATACAAACACACCATAATTCAACAGCAGTGTGGACACATACCAACACACCATAATACAACAGTGTGGACACATACCAACACACCATAATACAACAGTGTGGACACATACCAACACACCATAATACAACAGTGTGGACACATACAAACACACCATAATACAACAGTGTGACACATACAAAACACACCATAATACACAGTGTGACACATACCAACACACCATAATACAACAGTGTGACACATACCAACACAAATTCATAATACAACAGTGTGACACATAAACACACCATAATTCAACAGCAGTGTGAATATCACACTATAATACAACAGTGTGGGACACATACCAACACACTAAGCACACAAATATGTGGACACACATACCAACTTACTATTATAATACAAACAGTGTGACACATATCAGCACACCATAATACAACAGTGTGTGACACATACCAACACACCATAATACAACAGAGTGGACACATACCACCTCACCATAATACAACAGTGTGGACACATACCAACACACCATAATACAACAGTGTGGACACATACCAGCACACCATAATACAACAGTGTGGAGACATACCAACACACCATAATACAACAGTGTGGACACATACGAGCACACCATAATACATCAGTAGTGTGTACACATACCAACACACCATAATACAACAGTGTGGACACATACGAGCACACCATAATACAACAGTGTGGACACATACGAGCACACCATAATACAACAGTGTGGACACATACCAACACACCATAATACAACAGTGTGGACGCATACCAACACACCATAATACAACAGTGTGGACACATACCAACACACCATAATACAACAGTTTGGACGCATACCAACACACCATAATACAACAGTGTGGACACATACCAACACACCATAATACAACAGTGTGGACACATACGAGCACACCATAATACAACAGTGTGTACACATATCAACACACCATAATACAACAGTGTGGACACATACCAACGCACCATAATACAACAGTGTGGACACATACCAACACACCATAATACAACAGTGTGGACACATACCAACACACCATAATACAACATGTGGACACATACCAACACACACCATAATACAACAGCAGCGTGGACACATACCAACACACCATAATACAACAGTGTGGACACATACCAACACACCATAATACAACAGTGAGGACACATACCAACACACCATAAAACAACAGCAGTGTGAACACATACTAGCACACCATAATACAACAGTGTGGACACATACCAACACACCATAATACAACAGTGTGGACACATACCAACACACCATAATACAACAGTGTGGACACATACCAACACACCATAATACAACAGTGTGGACACATACCAACACACCATAATACATCAGAAGTGTGTACACATACCAACACACCATAATACAACAGCATTGTGGATACATACCAGCACACCAAAATACATCAGTAGTGTATACACATACCAACACACCTTCCCCACACACGGTCAAAATACCCTTGACCTTATCTTAACTGACTTAGCGGACCAGTACCAACCACCTCAACCAATGCCTCCTATCGGGTGTAGCACACACTTATCAGTGCTCTGGTCCCCAGCTGCCACTCCCACTCAAGTACAGAGACCCTACATCAAGACCTACAGGCCGATTACTGACTCTGCACTGCGCCTCTTCGGGCAGTGGATAGTTCACCATCCCTGGACTGAAGTACTTAGCGTGGATGACGTGGAAACCAAATGGATAAATTATACCAACACCACCACAGAAGCCCACCACCACTTCTTCCCCGAGAAGTCCGTCAGATCTCACCCAGCTGACTTGCCCTGGATCACACCTCGGATCAAAAGACTTATGCAACAGAGAGACAGAGCCTTTCATCTCAATGACCACATCCGCTACAGGTCCCTTCGCAACCGAGTCATCCGCGAAATACGCACTGCAAAGAAGTCCCACTACCCAACCAAATTATAACACCTGAAGCAGACCAACATCAGTCAATGGTATGGTAAGCTTAAAGAACTCTGTGGACTAAACAATAAGGCACACCCCCTCCCCTTCCTTAGCCATCTCACTAATGTTGACGCAGCTGAGCAAACAAATAACCATTTCGCTACTATATGCCAGACGCTCCCCCGGCTTGACACAACCACTCTCCCTGCTTACCTACCAGCCACCCTTCCCACTGACTTAGTAGAAGAATTTGAAGTAGCAAAACGCCTGGACAAACTAAAATTAAAACGCTCTACCACCCCCATTGACTTACCAATGAAACTTTTCAAGGAGTTCTCCCCGGAGCTTGCTAAACCCCTATGCTCCATCATCAATGCTTCTCTCAGTCAAGCCAGATGCCCAGCTGACTGGAAGACCTCTTGTGTATCACCAGTGCCCAAGTCAACCAGCCCACAATCCTTAAATCAGCTACAACCTATTGCAATCACCCCAATACCCAGCCTAATCTGTGAAAGTTTTGTGTTCGACTGGGCTTATGCTGATATTGCAGGAGTCATAGACCCTCAGCAATTTGGCAACATGAAAACTTCCTCCACCACTCACTGTCTTGTCAGCTTTCTCGATTACATATACCGCCATCTCGAGAAACGAAAAACGTCTGTAGCTGTCGCCTTCATTGATTTCACTAAAGCATTCGACCTGGTCGACCACAATATAATCATCAACAAAGCTATTGACCTCGGGCTTCGGAGAAGTCTTACACCATGGCTTACAGACTTCCTCAGTGACCGACGCCAAGCTGTACGCTTCCGAGGGGCTGTCTCCACCTTTCAGTCACTCACCTGTGGCGTCCCCCAAGGCACCAAGATGGGGCCACTCTGCTTCCTTATGCTCATCAATGATGCCCTAAGAGAAACCCCTGCTCGCTGGAAATATGTCGACGACTCCACCATTGGGATCAGCGTCAACAATTCTGCTCCCAACTATACCGCCCCTTCAGATTTATTGAACAGTCTCCAAAATTGGGCCACCAACAACCACGTCACCATCAACCATACCAAGACCATGGTTATGCACATCAACCTCTCCTCCGACCTTGTTCCATCTCCCTCCATTACTTTGGGCCCCAACACACTCCAGGTTGTAGACTCCACTAAGCTCCTCGGCATCACTATAGATAACAAACTGAATTGGAAACCACAAGTCAGTGA